>NC_139805.1:2318270-2425770 GCF_963457635.1 Microchirus variegatus
CCAGCTTTTTCAGGTAAAGTGTCGAATAATAAACACAATAAACACCCACCCTGATACCGCGGTCAAGCCGGCCGTGGTTCGCGTTTGCCTGGTCTAATCGGCCGCGAATCTACTAACGTTTATTACGGTATCCAGCTGCAGCCCCGGAGAGCAACAACCCGGAACAACACCGTTATGTTTTATTTGTTGTTGTTTTTTTTTAAACTTTGTTTACACCCCGAAACGGAGGATTCCACCAGAAAACTCAAAGAAGAACAAACGATTGAACTAAATTCTCCCCAGACTACCTGCAACCATAATATGAATTACTTTTACTGTGTACTTTTTGAGTAATCAGCTTTCAAAATCCTTTACAGCGTACAAGATTAAGTCGATTTCGCCCAAATTTAACATGGAATAAAAAGCTTATTTTCCATAAGTAGTCCAAATGTAGTCCAAAATTCATACACGACTGAACTAAGTACCTCATAGACTACCTGCATTTACTTTTTGAGTAATCCTGTCAAAATCCCTAACGGATGACAAGATTAAGCCTATTTCTCCCAAATTTGACATGGAATAAAAAGCTTATTTCCCATAAGAAGTCCAGGATTTATACACTACTGAACTAAATACTTCCTAGACTACCTGCATGAATAATATCAAGTACCTTTACTGTGTACTTTTTTGAGTAATCCGCTGTCAAACTCCTTAACAGAGGACAATATTACGTATAATCCCCTCAACTATTACTTATTCCATCCATCCATTATCGACCGCTTGATCCTCGCTGTGCCAATCTCAGCTTTATTTGTTATAGTGTTAGTCAATGTTTTGCTTTTTTCTTGGCTTTTTCCTCTCGGTGATACCGGTTGGTTGTCTGACACGATAAATCAGCACGTTTATGTCAATTAACCCATGTCGTCACCTCTCTAGCAGACGATCAGAACCTCAAAATGTCTTGACAGCGGATTACTCAAAAAGTACACAGGAAAGGTACTCGATGTTATTCATGCAGGTAGTCTAGGAAGTACTACCTTCAATAGTGTATGAATCTGGGACTACTTATGGAAAATAAGCTTTTTATTCCATGTTAAATTTGGGCGAAATCGACTTAATCTTGTCCTCTGTTAAAGATTTTGACAGAGGATTACTCAAAATGTACATAGTAAAAGTACTTGCTATTATTCATGCAGGTAATCTAGGAAGTACATAGTTCAGTAGTGTATGAATCTTGGACTACTTAGGCGAAATAAGCTTTTTATCCCATATCAAAGTTTGGAGAAAAAGGCTTAATCTTGTCTTGTTAGGGATTTTGACAGCAGATTACTCAAAAAGTACACAGTAAAAGTACTTGATATTATTCATGCAGGTAGTCTAGGGAGTACTTAGTTCAGTTGTGTATGAATCTTGGACTACTTACGGGAAATAAGCTTTTTATTCCATGTTAAAGTTGGGCGAAATCGACTTAATCTTTCACGCTGTAAAGGAATTTGACAGCGGATTACTCAAAAATCACACAGTAAAAGTAATTCATATTATTCATGCAAGTAATCTAGGAGGTACTTAGTTCAGCAGTGTATGAATCTTGGACTACTTATGTGAAATAAGCTTTTTATCCCATATCAAAGTTTGGAGAAATAGCCTTAATCTTGTCCTCTGTTAGGGATTTTGACAGCTGATAACTCAAAAAGTACACAGTAAAAGTGCTTGATATCATGAATGCAGATAGTCTAGGAAGTACTTAGTTCAGTCGTGTATGAATTTCGGACTACTTATGGGAAATAAGGATTTTATTCCATGACAAATTTCTGAGAAATCGACTTAGTCTTGTCCTCTGTTAGGGATTTTGACAGGATTACTTAAAAGGTACACAGTAAAAGTACTTCTTATTGTGCTTGCAGGTAGTCTGGGGAGTATTTAGTTCACTCGTTTCTAGTTTTCTCTTCGTACGTTCTGAGTTTGTTGAGTTTTCTGGCGGAATCCTCTGTTTCGGGGGTTCAAAAAACAAGAAAAAACCTTCCATAACGGTGTTGTTCCGGGCTGTTGCTCTCCGGGGCTGCAGCTGGATGCTACTCAGTCCAGCAGTATAAATCTTTAACTACTCACAGTATGTGAATCACTTCATTGCCGTTTCATTACGGTTACCGTAAACGTTAGTAGATTCTCGCACTACAAAAAAACTTGCGCTTGATTTGACCAGGCAAACGCGAACCAAGGCTGGCTTGACCGCAGTATCCTGATGTCAAAAATGTATGTCTAGACTGTGCAACATTTAATAGCTAGTGTGGACATGTTTTGGAGAAATCCTTTCATCAGTTCATCTTAAACATTTCTTATAACCGCAATTACATTATTACGAGGACAAATTACGTCGCTTTTTCCTTCAATGTGACATGTATTTACACGTTTGTGGCTATCTGCAACTGAATTATGACTCTCCATAATTCAGGATAAATGGCAACAGTTGAAACCTCTTACGAGTTACATTTCCAAGACAAATGAATATATCTTGAACTGAATTATGTACAGTCTAGTTGTAATGCATAATAGTAATAATAGAAAAAGTAGAGATGAATGAATAAAAGCATATAAATCATTGTTTCTGTTAATATACCATGGTAAACAAAGGGCTAGTTTTGGTATGTAGTCCATGACCTGGTGTTATAATGGTCTCCCTGAAAAGGAAAATAAGAACCAATTAAATTACTAGACTCAAGTTGTCAACTAGTACGGAATAATAGTTAATAATAACAATTTTCCATGTCAATATAAGTGCTATAAGCTAAAATGGCACATCTTAAAATCTCTAAAACAAAAGCAAATATATGATACATGTGACAGCACAACAATACACAATAATTTGCTGTATTAGTGTGAGCATGCAGGTGGTAGCACACAAAAAGCACATAACAATCACGCAACAGGACAGCATTTAGTTGCAATTCATTTGCAGATATCCACAATTAACAATGTCATAGTGCCCTTTAATAACCGATCTCATACACATGAATGGAAAAAGTGATGTAATTTTGTCCAAGAAAGAGTGAAGGGGGTATGACAAATATATATAATACATATCCAGTTTTAGTCGGGTCAAATTGTGCCTGTAGTACTTGTTCAGTAGCTGACTTCCTGTTTTTTTATGTGCTGGTCTGCAGGGTCGAGCAAGCCTGCGTGGGCAGCTGGGAGGATGCACTTTGGGTCGGGAAGAGTTCCTGGAGGCTCTGCTGCTCCTCTACCAGGAGTGCACTTCCCCAGAGCTCATGAGGATAAGTTATGTGGCAAACTTTGTCAACAAGTGTGAGTATCCATTTTACTTTTGTTTGTTGTTTTTTCATATTTTATAATAATCTTGCATTTATTTGTATTTATACCATATTTGTTGTGTTTTAGTCCTATTCTATATTATTATTATTCCTGTAGTTCAATTCCATTCCCTTTATTGGTGTATTTTTTTAATTAATTAATTACTGAAATTATGTTTCTGTGTTTGTCTCTGAGCAGCATAAGATATAAAGGACGGGTTTTGATGAAATATTCTCAGGATGTATTAGGTTATGGTCCAGAAACAACTGGAAGATGGAATAAATCAATAGATTTAAGCAAGTGGCAACCGGTGTGACGTCACCCATAACAATCTGGGGCCATATTTATCAAGTGTCTTAGAGTGCCATTTTACACTTAAGTCCTGAGAATTTGTGAAATTTAGTCCTACTCTCAAACTTAAGAACAAAAGAATAAAAAAGCTATAATGGCTTTTATTCTTAAGTTTGAGAGTAGGACTAAATTTCACAAATTCTCAGGACTTGAGTGTAAAATGGCAATCTAAGACACTTTATAGATACGGCCCTTGGTCGCTCTCTCTCATCCTCACTCCCTTTCCCTAGTGAAATATCTATCCATCCATTTTCTACCTCCATAGGAGGTTCGCAGGGGTGCTGTGCCAATCTCATCTGACATAGGGTGATAGGCGGGGTACACACTGGACAGTTGGCACTCCATCACATGGCCACATATAGAGACAAACAACCATTCACTCTCACACATTTGGTCAATTTAGACTTTCCAATTTACCTTATCCCCATATTGCATGTTTTTGGACTGTGGGAGGAAGGCCGAGAAACCTGGAGAAAACCCACACACACACGGGGAGAACATGCAAACTCCATGCAGAAAGGCCCTTGTTCCTTGCTCTTCTTGCTGCAAAGGCAAGAGCGTTACCACTATACCCACCGTGTGGCCCTCGTGAAATATCAACCTCAGTATTTGCCAGATGTTTTTTAATATGTATAGATATCTTTGTGTAACATAATATAGCCTTGTATTTTGGATGCGTTAACACTTTCTCAAACCTTTTTCTTGTGTCTTTTTTGTTTGTAAAACAGTTTCTGAAGTGGTTTCAGAGCTGCGGGCCCTACAGCCTGGGGTTCAGGACTTTGACTTCTGTGCGGTGGTGGGACGTGGGCGCTTTGCTGAAGTCCGAGTAGTTCGAGAGAAAGCCACTGGAGACGTTTGTGCACTGAAAGTCATGGACAAGACAATTTTATGCTCTAAAGAAAATGTAAGATTAACCATTGTTTTATTTTGAGAAAATATTGTGACAGGTTGTGATCATTTGGCCATAATGTGCACCTGTTTACAGTATGTAACTTTTGAGCTTGAATAATAATAATACATTTTATTTATATAGTTCTTTTAAATAGTGCTCAAAGAACTTTTACATACTTTAGAAGGTCCTAAAACATGCATAGTGAAATAGATAAAGTGTTAAATATAAATCCTTTTAAAAATACACACAATAAAAATGTGTTTCAAAGTCCAATATGGAATATGCAATGCATGCCACGAGTTGCTAGCCACTACAAACTGTCATGTATCACCAAGTAAACATGAATAAAAAACGATAAAGTAATAATTTAAACTATATTGCAAAATTTTTAAATAGAAACAAATGTCTGTTGGAATCAAACTATTGTCAAATGAGTTCACATAATATAATTGGCTCTGTGACTGTATTTCTAAGTAGCATTGTCATTCTGCAACATTCCCACGCTAAACACTGTAAGTGATTTCACTTATGTCGAGACAGATGGAAGCAACAGCAACATTGTGGTAGTAAAGCGGGACAACTGTAAACAGGTGTGTGTGTGTTTGTGTGTGACCAAAAACACAAAGAAGTGCACATGAAAGTATTCAGATATGAATTCCGCTGCTCAAAAGCCCGTTTATTAAGCAGTTTGAAGGGATAAAAGCTAATTGTCCCCGTCTGCCGCTGCACTGCCTGTGTATACACACAAATGCTCCCTCAGTCAGGTCTTGTATTGCTTGACGGAGCTCATTTTCACATGTCGGATGTGGCATACAAATAATGTTACATCCTTTCTGATTCTGAAGACCAAATAGAGGCTGAACCAACAACAACAACAACATATAAATCACCAAAACACTGCAGCTTTCACAAGAGAAAGTGTGTGCAAAGCCTTACTTTTGTAAATGTGTAGTATGTTGCATTTATATCCATGATGTTATCTCTGTTGGGATAAGCGTCTATTTTGTGTCCCTAAGCTGCAGTATGAAAAGGGCCCACTGGGGGGTGCTATATGGTTGAATGTATGTGGGGGGGGACGGTGCCACTGGTGACAATCCCATCTGACGTAGGGCGAAAGGCAGGGTACACCCTGGACAGGTCACCAGTCCATCACAGGGCCACTTGGAGACTAACAACACAACCACTCTCACACCTTTGATCAATTTAGAGTCGTGCAATTTGCGAAATAAAATTGGTGTACTATTATTATTGTGCTGCCGTGCTTTCCACCATGTGACTAACTGAACTGAGCTCAGTCAAAACATTACATAATTTGAAACAGGAAGTCATCTGAAGTGAGCAATATAATGAACATGTGTGGACAAGAAATCATTTGCTAATGTCAATTGTGACTGCTTTGTTCCATCCCCCTTTAAAATATGCATGCACTATGTGTGAGTTTTAATATGAATTAAATGAATAAAACACAGAAAGTTTATATTTTATTCAAGCACAATTGAAGCCCTAAATGGGTTAACTTCTCATTGCGTATAAATTGATGTTTGTATATGTCTGTCACACTCCTCACAACTACTCTGGTATTTATTTAATGCCTGCTGCTTGACTTTCTTTTCTGTTTTCCATTCTCCTCAGGAGGTTTTTCATGAAGAAGAGAGAAATATCTTGGCTCTGAGCAACAGTCCCTGGATCCCACAGCTTCTCTATGCCTTCCAGGATAAAGAACATGTCTACCTGGTGAGAATGCAAAAAAAGTTCTCATGTATCCAAGTTGCCTGATCCTAAAACGTCAATGTTGTGTGTGTTTCTGCATGCACACAACATGGCTTTTGTCTCGTATAATGCTAGTGCAATAAAGCTGTACTGGAAGATGTTAATCCTTTTTATTTTTTACACAGATGTGGTTGCTATAATGCGACTAATAAAACAGTGGGATCAGTCAGAATAGTACATGAGCTGCTTCAGGACAGGATATAAAGCAAGCGATGAGAGGAACAAGTTTGTCGATGAAGGGATTCTTTTAGGCAGGCACGCTTAGCCTGCCTAAATTGGGAAAAATAACATTCACCTTACAGTAATGAGGCGAGAGGATTTAGTTAATATCAATGACATGATTTGGAGCTGATGCATCCATTGATGGTAACGTCTGAGGTGCTGTGTGTAGGCTTGTATTCCAGATGAGCCAATGTTATAATCTGTATGGGTATGGGTCACATACTGGTCAAAATCACCAGCTCAGATATCAGAGAGATGAAAATGTTAAAGGTCACATAGAGTGGTCCTGTTGCACATATATGTTAGTTATGGAGGTCTACTTACATATATTAACTTGTTTTTATGCTCAAAAACCTCCTAGTTGCTGTAAATGAGCCAATAGAAATCTGTCTTTTCTGACGGTGTTCTTCAGCCTGTTGTGATTGGCCAGTACTATCCAGCACATCCTCTCAGAAGCGCATCGCCCCCCTCTGGAACGGTGGATGCACTGCTCCTCATTATCAAAACATTGTTTTAACAGTGTTTAAAAATAGCTTCTTCACGACTCCCCGCCACAGTCTCTTTTATGACTTTGACCCAGAGTCAGAAGACACTGTCGCTCGTGAAACACCTCCACAACGGACGTTATTCTTCTTCTGCGGTTCAATGTACGCAACCGGATGTGCCCGGACTAGTGCCCGGAGCAGGACGATCGGTTGTTCAGGAGAACCGCTGCTTACGTAACTATTACGGGATTTTCAGTGATCTCGTTGAGCCCTGAGATTACAATAAAACACAGCGTTCTCAGCAGTGGCTGAACTGTTTGTTTAGAACCTTCAGGGCTTCATAAACAAGGTAATGACGCAGATACACACCAAAAAAACAGTGTTAATAGGAACTTCCCGTCTAGTTCCGCTTTAAGTCCAATACAATCGAAATATCCTATATATCAAATGCTTCATGATGCACCGACTGCAAAATTGTATAGAAAAAATGAAAAAAAAATCAGTAACAGCATTTTCACTGAGTCATGTTGTGGGCTGTTAATTTGTGGGAGAAGAATATTTGTTACACAGTTGGACACGTCTTTGAAATGGCTAGCACAAAATGCTAGCCATTTCAAAGACATGATTCTCTCGGAAATTATGAACATTAACGTTAACACATTTCATATATAGCTTCATTATTTCAAATATATGTATCAGGACATCATTATCAGACAAAAAAACAAAATATTGTACCTAAGTGTTTTCCCAACCAGCTGAAAATAAACATGGATCTTTTTATATCGGTAATTCATACATTCAAGTATAGTTGAATAGGTGATCAGACTCATTCACCAACATGTAGGCGTCTGTCTAGTGACTCAATCTTGACCCAGGAAGTCAAGCGTCATTTTAAACGTCACAGAAAGCGATGCTTATAACCGCACAAAGAATCTGTGTTGACCTGACTGGCAGAAGGTGTCAGAACAAGCATTCCCCCTCTATCTAAACTGTATACTCTGTACTGTTTATCTCCCTCTTTTTATACTTTCTGCCCTTACACCTGCATGTCTATCTCCTTTCTTCTTCTACCTCCTCCTCCTCTTCTCACTCTACCCCTGTCTCACCCTGCTCCCTAACTGAGCATGGAGGAAAATACAAAGCATCCATCTTTATCCGTGTGTCGGAGAGGCTCCAGTCTCCCTGTTGCTAGGTAACGCTAGAGAATGCTCCTGTTCATTCAGACTCGCCGACCATTCATGCACCAGGGGTTCTCGCCTGTTATGGCTGTACGACCGCCTCCATATAGCTTAAATCAGCCTGACCACTGGCTTTCATCTTGGGGTGCAGACGGCAGAAAAGAGACAACTGAAGTCAAACGTGACCAAGATTATTTTGTTAATGTGCGTTTCCTACGTTAAAAGCATACATATCTGTACATGAGATGTGTTGTTTTGTCATGGCATGTTTCTTGAAAACGTGTCTGCTTGTAGCCTGAGATCACAGGGGTTTTTTCAGTTATTAGTGTTGTGTTTTTAGCTGTGGGGGGATTGTCTTTATACTGCAGTATCACAGATCTGCAGTGGTTCCTGATGTTACATAACTGAATCTGTAATGAAGAGAACCACCCTTTAAGCATTAGCTATATAGAGCTTTGATGAAAGCTCAAACATGTGTGGTCTATAGTTGGTATATACGTATAAAGAGGATATATAGTCTTCCGGTTTGATGGAGGCCAACATGGGAGTAAAAAAGTTAAAAAAAAAAGCAGATTCAGCTGGTTGCCAAAAGAACACTGTGCTTTACAACTTCAGTAAACATTTTCTTGAGGAGTTAATTTACTCAATCAGTTTCACAAAATGTAAATTAGAGGATAAATTATGGCATAAGAGTGTGACTGCTGGTGATAAGCTATGAAATTCTGTGTGGTAGAGCTGCAACTAAGGAATATTTTCAGAATTGATTAATCTGTCAATGTTTATTTTTAACATTTTTTTTGTTAAAAAATGTTGATCAGTGTTTTTCAAACCTGGAAATAATGATTATTTGTACTCTGGAGCACAGAAGAAGCTGAAACAATCAGAAATCTTCGATTATCAAAATAGTTGTCGATTAATTCACTAATCGATTAATCAAGTAATTGTTTCAGCTCTACTGTGTGGCAATTGTTATTGGTGAAGTCACAACCACTTGCCACATGGATACTGCACTTGTTGCTCTGTTTTTATTGTTTGTTTGTCTCTTTATTGGCATTTCATTCAACAATATATCTGATCACTTTAATCATAATCAAACACACGTACATTCAAACTCTGAACAATTGAATTGAGCTGAACAATTTTGGGGCACATATCCAATTGTGTTTTAAATATTGTGATTTGAACTGTGACACAAAATGTCAAGTTTAGTTCAATATTCACCTGGGTAACATATTATTGTGGAAAGGTTTTGAAAATAAATTGGTAAAAATGTGTGGGGAAACCTGTGCTATACTACTATGTTATAATGTACGAATGAGAACTGAAAGACATTCATTATTTGTAACATTTATGTCATTATTTATTTGTAACCTTTACTTTTAATTAGAAATGTCTCCATCAGATTAATGTCTTTAACAAGCGGGTCCTGGGCAAAATGAACAGAATTAATATAAAAAATATTATGAAAAATGTAATATTGAAATGGAGAACAGTTTCCAAAGTAGAGCAAGTTCCTGAACTGGGATTTGAAAATGACTTGTTTCTCTGCTCTAATTTCTAATTGCTGATCATAGTTTTAATGCTATCACCTATTCATTGCTCACTGTGAAATATCCCATTATAAATGTGTCTTCAGGCAATGGAGTACTTGCCAGGTGGTGACCTGATGTCTCTGCTAAACCGATATGAGGATCAGTTCGACGAATCCATGGCTCAGTTCTATTTGGCTGAGCTGGTGGAGGCCATTCATGCTGTCCACCTGCTGGGCTACGTCCACAGGTGAGACACAAAAGTGACTATGACACTGAATGAAAAGAAACTTCTTGTAAATGTCTTTCGTGTTTCTTTTGTGGGATAAAGGGTCTTTACGTACCGTCTCACCGAGCAGGCTCAAATTCATCCTCTGGATTTGAAATATACTGTTGAAGTCGAGGAGGTTTATACAATCCAAAAGCAATCATCCTGATTTTCCTTTACTCATGCATTTCAAATTAAGCATTCTTAATTTAATAATTGTTGTAATTTGAAACATGTTTTTATATCAGTAGTTATTGCTTTTATATGATTTCCCCTAGCTGGTTCTACCTCTGGGGCTGAAAAAGCCACTTTATTTTGACAATATTGGTAATTTTGGGGTCACATGGTAGAGCAGTGGCCACTGTTGCCTCACAACAACCTTTTCCAGGGTGTACCCCTGCTTTCACTCTATGTCAACTGGTGTAGTATTAGTAGTAGTAGTAGTAGTACTGGTATAGTAGTAGTAGTAGTAGTAGTTGTACTGGTCTAGGTGGGTTCGCATGTTCCTTTATGATGTAGGACCAGAGATTATAATTTGGTAGTTTTCTTGGATCATCAACAAATCATCATTTTATTTACCGTCTTACTTCACTTCCTAAACTGTCCACTTGCAGAGATGTCAAACCAGAGAACGTTCTTATCGATCGGACCGGTCACATTAAGCTGGCAGACTTTGGATCATCTGCCAGACTCAATGCTAACAAAACAGTAAGTAGATTACAGAGTTTGCTCTGTGTATTAAGTACAGTATTATTGAGTGGTGACATTATTGTTGCATTTCCAGGTATCGGCTTCAACGCTGCCTGTTGGCACCCAGGATGTCCTTGCTCCTGAGGTCCTGACATCAATGAATGGCAATTCTCATAGCACTTATGGAGTGGAGTGTGACTGGTGGTCTCTTGGTGTCATAGCTTACGAGATGATCTACGCCAGGTCACCTTTTTCTGATGGCACTTCTACAAAGACCATTCACAATATCCTCAACTTTCAGGTACAAAGACGTGATCTGAAGAGGCTTCACATGGGTTGTTCTTTACCAAACCTGATGGCAATGCCAATCTTAAGAAACCAAGTCAGCCAATGGCTTAAATATGATTGATTGATTGATGGCTTGATTATTTTTTCCCCTCCGTCAGATAAAATGTAACAGTTTGATAATAAATCGCACAAAATTGCTTAGCTTTATTATTATTTATTGAACAACACCTACGATTGGTTTTTTAAAGTGCCAGTGTGTAAGATTAAGGAAGGTTTACGAGCAGAAATTGAATGTATTACTTATACAAAGTATGTTTGTAAAGTATACTTTGACACAAACTTGTTAGCTTTAATTGACGGACACTACTTTTTGCACACCCAGCACTTTTACACACTCTCCGTCCACAGTGTGTGAACAGAATGTGGAAAAAAGGCATTCCAGTATTGTGCTCCTTCAGACTGGAACAGTCTACAGAACCTCCCTCCAACTCAAAAATGTGGTTTCTCTGGATCGTTTTATATTCATTCTGAATGATTTAGAATCTAAAACATTGGCCTGTCTCTGCTATTGGGTTTCTGTTGTTAGGCTCTCTAATGTTATTGTCTTTGTTTGAATGAATTGATGTGTGTGTGTGTTTGTTGCTGCTGTCTATTTGCCAAGAAGCCTTTGGAAAATAAATTTAAAATCTCAATGGGATTGTCCTGGTAAATTAAAGGTTAAAAAAAAAATTTGTTTTGAAATTTAAATCCTCACAACCTTAGAACAAGCCTTTTATATTTACTTTAGACAAGTGCCTTTATTTATTTAACCTTCATCCCATTGAGGCATGGTGTCTCATTTTCAAGAGAGATCTATCAACAACAACAGTACAGAACAGAATTACAGACAGAAAACACGACAATATAGTAAATGTGCTGAGTGAATAAACAAATTAAAGAATTTGAATTTTAGAGTCATTAGATGTCACTAATCCGTACACACTGGCTCTTTAAATGAAAATGATATGTAAACTAAATCAGTCTGTCTTCTCTTTTTTTTTTATATAAGAATGATTTGTACTACTTGTTTGCTGTCTATTGCTGACTGATTATTAATGAAATTGCTAATTTGGTGATTCTGATCTCAAAATACTTGTAAATGACTAAACTGCCTATTTAGAATTTCCAGTACAATCACTGAAGATGAGACCGTTTTCCTTGATGTAAATAATACTTCATCACATTTATCATTTCATGAATACTTTTCCGTGTCCTTTGCCGACAGCGTTTTCTAAAATTTCCAGAGGAACCGCGGGCTACTAGGAAGTTTGTAGACCTGGTGCAGAGCTTGCTGTGCGGAGCCAAAGAGCGACTCGGTTTCCAGGGCCTCCGCTGTCACACTTTCTTCTCCAGTGTTGACTGGAACAACTTAAGGCACGGTGAGGAAATTCCCTTCCCCTGAAGCAGTCCGTCTTTTAAAAACTGTTTAAATTGGCTGGAATTGATGATGCCGATATACGACCGTGATCGGACAAATGACGTACAACTTGTTGTCAAACACCAGCCTTGTTTTAAAATGTATATACATACATGTGCGTGGTTGGAACAGACACCACACGGTGCTTGCGTAGCCAGCCGCGTTGTCAGTAGTAAGATAATGAGATTCTATGCGCCGTTGGCAGTAGGCCAGCTCTTTACCGGGGGAGGAGAAATGGAGAGGGGGCAGACACAGCAACACAGCCCGAGTTAAGAACTGCAACTCATCTGCTTATCAACAGACGCAGCACAAATAATTCTACGCTAGTGACACCAGACATGCTCTCTGGAGCGGAAATACGTGTGCTTTTGTTCGACGTCATTGCCATTAAAATCTAAGACTGCACTGATTTGAATGAGTTTCTTTTTTTCACTTGACCAGCTGATGGGAAAACACGTTCACATTCATGGACTTTAGTAGTGAAGAACTGCAGCTTACTGTGGTTCTGTAAACCTCATATGTTGCTCGGGGGTGATGAGTGTTTTTGCTTTTCCCAGAATACCTTATTTCCAAATGGACAAACCCTTTTTGGTTATAATTCGGCAATTATGAAACATAATCAGTCCGCTGCATCACATTTCTCCATTTGTAATATCCCTATCATTGCTGAATTTGAATGAATCTTATTGTTGTTGTTGTAAAAACCACACGCTTGTTAACAAACCCGTTTCTGAATTTTATCTATTGACTGATTTATATCCTTAGAGTAATAAATATCAACATAAATCAGAGAATGCAGCCACGGTTTATTGATTTCAATTTGAATTGACCACAGAAAGCGCTTAATGCTTCACCGTTTGCTCTCGCTGATTAGCTAGCTCTGCTGCAGTGAGGGAGAGAGTGAGCGAGCATGTGTGTGTGTGAGAGAGGGAGATGGAGGGAGGGACCGAGAGGCAGCATGTGCATAAACGTGCGACTTACCGCACTCTAGGCTCACACTGCTGTGCTCCTCTCCTCCTCCCTTTCTTTCTCTCCCCTTCCTCCTTGTATGTCTTTTTTTTTTTTTTTTTTTTAAATCTTTTACCATTTTTTTTTTTACTACCTTGTTTGTCGCTGCTTCCTCTTTTCCTTGCCCCCCCCCTCTCTTACTCCCTCCTCTTATCCTTTTCTCCTGCAGTTCTCCCGCCTTTTGTTCCTGCATTGCACGCTGAAGATGACACCTCCAATTTTGAGGAGCCAGAGCAGGCAGCCCCCTGGCCAGCCTCAGCAGCCCAGCGAGGAGCTCTGCCAGTGGGCTTCAAGGGCCAGGATCTGCCCTTTCTAGGCTGGTTTTTTAGCGGAGCGTTGACAGCATTGGCCAAAACTGAGTAAGTACTACCTGTTTAATTAGCTTTCTCTTTCTTCTTCTTCTTCTTCCTTGTTTAAACCCGACCCCTATTTTGTCCTGTAGTCAAAGCAGAGCTCCCTTACATATATCCCTCTCTTAAATACACCTTTGTTCGTAAAAACCCTGTCATATTCCTTGCTACTGCTCATTACTATGGCTACAAATTCTTGATTGCCATGTTTCAGGTGACCTACTGTGGAGCCTTGGGCAGGTGGTGTTGTGTCCGTGTCATTAGAGCGTTGCCTGTTGGGGCTAGAAAAGGGTTTGGCCATATGCTGTGTCAGACAAGAAATGAGCGTGAGGAGGGATCCCCCTCTTCTCTGATGCTCTCTAATGATTCTTCTTGTTGTTGTTGCTTTGGCATCACGCATAAACACATCAACTGAGTGGACCGGAGAATGCTAAGTGGCGGTATTGTGCCATAGGCACTGATTGGTATGCGGCTGAGTGTGTCAATGAGGTTTGCTGAGAGGTGGAACCTCACACGTAGACATACTCCCTGATACTGTGCAGCTTTATACGCTTCTGACTATTATAGTATATATTTTTGGGGCCATAATCATCCCTAATGGTGTTTGGCTTCATAAACCCCTGATAATAATCCAAGAGAAAAGGGTTTAATTTCATTGACCCATGGCAGTGCTTCAGCAGGTTAATGACAGCGGACTGCAGATCATGACAGCAGCAGCAACAGAAATGGAAGAAAAAAGCGAGAGAAGATTAGACGGGGGGGAAAAGGATGAGAGCTCAGATTGGGGAAAGAGAATCTATTTCTATGGTTACTACTGTGATGTTTTTTTCCCCAGTCCCCACCCCCATCTTTAACCATCTCATCTGTTCCTCACATTTTCTAGCCTCTTCTAATGTCTCTGTCCCTTGCTGTTACACCGTCCGTCATCTGTTCATGGTTTTTATCAGATGCTATAAGGCTGCATTTATGTGATTGTGAAAAGCTCAGCGCTCATAGAATGTTTCAAATTTATGTTGGAGTGTATGCACACATGCATGTGTGTACATATTCTCCATTACAATGCCAGGAAAGACAGAGAAGTGAATGCAGAGTCAGGCGCAATGAAATGCTACTAATTTGTTTTGGGGGTTCCTGCTTGACTTCTGCTTCGTTTTTTCTCTCCATTCTCTGTGAACTTGCCTGTCTAAGTCCTCATTAGTAAAACGCAACAACAAAATCCTTCTAACAGCTTGCCTTCAGTTTTGAAAATCCGACTGTGGTTTCCTGTCAGAAAATCATCTTTGCATGGCGGCGCACAGACTTCCAGGAAAAATCTGCCTTTTTGAGTAATTCAAGCGGTTTCTGAGGTAGAGGGCTTCAACCATTAACCAATCAATCGATTACTAAATGAATCACCGATGGATTTTATAATCGATCGATCGGTTTGAATGTTTCTTTTATAGTTAAAACAAGTTTTCTTTATCTTTCAGCTTCTTAAACGTGAATATGTTCTGGTTTCTTTGCTCCAAACAAAGAAATCATTAAAACTGAATAATTTTGCTTTGTGACAAAACAGACATTTGACAACATCCTCATTTCAAGGATAGGAAAACAACGGAAGACATTTTTCAACATTTTCTGACATTTTATTTATAAAGATTACTCGACTCATTGAGATAATTCGACAGATTAATTGATTATGAAAATAATTGTTACTCGCTGCCTCACTGAGGTATAATGTTTTTTCACGTAGTAATAGAGATGGATAGACAAACGTGACAATAGTTTGTCGATCATCATTTAACACTTTAGTTTAGAGTGGAATGTTTTCATAACTGCTGAACTCATTGACGGTCATGAATACTGCCAGATGGCTATGATATTTGTATTTATTGTCCCCCAAGGACAATCTCTAATGATTATAATAATCAGCTGACCTTTCATCTAGCACCCTCATCAGGACGGTTTTGCCTTGACTTGGTATCTCAGCAGCTAATGTTAGCATGTTTACTGTTTACTGATACAAGACATCATTGATTTGCATATTTGAATATTTTTCAGTTCCATTAGAATGCCTCAGTGTTTCCTATCTTTGCAGAATTGCTTGTGTGTGTGTCTTGATCTCGTATGTTTGTTTGCACTGTGCATTCTTGGATTATTGCATATGGTCTATTCCTTTTGTGTACCTGATTAGGGCTGCTAAACCTTTAATTTGCATACTTTTCCTCGGTCTCTGTCTCTCTTTGATTGTCTTCAGTATTGCAGTCTGCACTGGCTGCTCATTTATTTCCCTTTCACATCACAGACATGACAACTCCTATATTTCAAAGTGAGAAAAAGTGTGGCCAGATATTTTAGAGGAATAGAGCTGCAACTAGCGATTATTTCCATAATTGATTAATCTGTTGATTGAAAAGTAATGGTTTGGTCCATAAAATATCAGAAATTCTTTAAAAAATTGTGATCATTGTTCTCAAATGTCTTCTTTTGTCCACAAAGCGAATGATTCAGTTTTTAATGATTTCTTTGGTTTGTGGAGCAAAGAAACGAGAACATATTCACATTTAAGAAGCTAAAACAATCAGAAATGTCCTTATAATGAAAACAGATGAAAACTGATCGATCGATTATGAAAATAGTTGAGCATTTAGTAAACGATATAATAATTGATTGAGTAATTGTTCAGCTCTATAGAGCAGTAAAAAATAAGTACACCCTTCTCTCCTCAAACATTGTTGATGTTTCCTGTATATTGTAGTTTATAAAGATTGAAAGAAGTGGAAAAATTGTTTGATTAAGTAGAAGAATAAATCATTAATCCTTCATGCTCAGAGTTGAATTAAACCATGCTTTTTGTAGAGGAGACACTTGTTATGGTGAGAAGATGCAGTTTGAGAACATGAAATTTATTTTTTAGATTTAAATTGACATATTTTCAATTGCAGACACTTGACTTTTCATCTTGACACCAGAGAATTTTGTGAAATTTTTAATTGGCAACTGTTTTACTTGGAATTGTGTCAGTTACAAGCAACTGGACTGGCTTGAAACCAGTTTCCTGTGATCGACTCTTGAAGCCCTGATTGATTAGTCTTCATAGACATGTAAAAAAAAACAAAAAACTGTTTGGGTTGTTACTGTCTCTTAATGACAAGAGCCAAGTGTGTTTTTGTGAATGCTCTCGCTCACGCTCCCTGCCTACGCTATCTGTATACATAGTATATTCGTAGAAAAGGCGAATATATATTTTCTCTCTGTGTGTATGTGTGTTCCAGGGGGTGTTTCTGCAGAGAGGCAAAGGGAGCAGCGCTTGCTTTTGTGATTATTTTTAACACTGTGACTCAGTCTGAGTCAACTTTATTAAAGATCCCTCTGCAGTATTTGTGAAATCATTCATTGTGACCCATTAATGTATTTTGACTTATATTCAGAATTGCCCTTTCTTTTGGGCAAGATGAGGAAGTTTGACTTTGTGCTCTAAATTATTCCCAAAGAATGAAAACAACATGGGACATTGCCCGCACAAGAGAAATAGATGCAGTGGGCTTGCTACAAAGCTCTCTATAGCCCAATCCCAATATTTTGTCAGGCAAACAGCTTATATTCCCAGGTCCACACTGCCGTTTTTTTTTTTTCATTTAATCTGTTTTACTCTGAATAAAACAGAGTGAATATAATATTATATGTTCTTTCTCCCTTCCAAAAGGCTTTGCTGAATGCCTTGTTGTCTAGATGCACTTCAACATAATATGTTGAAGTGCACAATATTATTGTTCCTAAAGTAAAGACCGTCTCTATTTTGATGCTCTCATTGTTGCTCATTTCTGATGTGTGGGTGTTGTCTGTCTTCATTTCAGCCATCTTAATCACAGCTATTATACTGTCAAGGCTTGCTGTTAAATCTTGTGGGTTTATGTCATGATATGACACTGTCTGTCAACCATGTTCTGGTTAGCTGATATGATTTGAGAAATGTAGCTTATGCAATTTCACAAATTGTTTCACTTATTGTGAGAAGTGTTTAAATTTCAGTGTGACTTCTTTGTAAAATTAAGGTTAAATACATTTCATAAAGTTTTGTATTTCGTTAAGGTTTGAATGTGGCTCTTGATTATACTTAATCTTTCAAGAATTATTAGTTAATATTTATGTAAAAATTAAAGACCTAGTTGGTTATTGAAGTGTACACTTTGAGAACATGGTCACTATTTTAGGGCTGCAACTAATATTTTTCATAATCAATTCATCTGTCCATTATTTTCCTGATTAATCAATTAGTTGTTTGGTGCATAAAATCCTGAATAATGTTGATCAGTGTTTCCTCAACATTATTGTGTTTTAAAATGCCTTGTTTTTTCCGAAAACCAAAATGATTCAGTTTAAATGACTTCTTTATGTGGAAGGAAGACACCAGGGAATATAAACACAAGAAGCAGAAAAATCAGAGAGCATGTGTTGATTATTCAAAAGAAACTATCAAAGCAGTTGCTGATTAAGTTTGTAATTAATGTAATCAATTACAACAGGGGTCGTCAGTCGCATATAACCTGGGGACCACTGAACGTCCACTCTTGTCAGTAGGGGCTGGTCAAGTGGAAACAAGCTCAACTTTTGGGGGAAAAGCAACCATTCAGTCGGGGTGGGCGAGTTGAAAATTACATCACAATATTTTTTAATGATATCGCCATAGCAATATTTGTGACAATATTTCACAGAATTTCACAATAAACGTGTCTTGCTGACATGGAACAATGTATATTTCACAATAAGAACATATTTATTATTCAAAAAGATTTAGAAGTTACTCAATATAATAACTGCATGGAAATTGATTGGAGGAGTTTGAAACCTCTGGGTTACAGAGACCGGAGCAGACTCTTCAGTCTCAAGTACTGCCCTTTGCTGGTTTGAATCATACTTATCTGATAGATTCCAGTTTGTTCATGATCATACCTAGAGTTGTCACGATACCAAAATGAGTAACCACAGTATGATACCGGACAAAGTATCATGGTTCCGGGTAGTATCGTGATACTGCGGCCTTTTTTTATTATAATTTTTTTTTTTCTATGAACTGCAAAGTTATAAATACTTATTTATTACTTATAATGTTGTTTGGTGCATGATAAACATAATACTGCTGCAGTAACCCCGGATTTCCACTGGACGCGTCTCAGCAGCGTCCCAGAAGCGGCTTGCAGCGCTATCAATAGGTAGCAGTTCTATTTTTGCCGTTGCCGCTGCTGAACCTCGTAAATTTCAACAGAGCAGCACCAGACGGGAAGTGCGACACAGACTCAAAGTAAAACATTTCCGCCCCCCTTTCAAAATAAAACACAATACGCAGATCATATAGCCTGTCACAACTTCACATCAACATTACGTTGTGACCGGTGCTGCCAGGTCAACAGTCAATTAATCAGAGCGTCTCTGAGAGTCATAATGTACGACGAGAGACTGATTGTTGATGTGGAGAAACAAAATAATTTATGACACCAGATCAACAGTTCTTCCACGTCGGAGAATGAAAAGAAGCTGTGTTGTTGTTGTTGTTTCTGTTTCTTCTTCCTTTATACACAGTCTATCGCGGGATCTCGCGAACTCGCGTCCGTTCAGGATTATCGCGCGATCTTCCGTGAATACCGCTGGCTCCCAAGGCACCGCGCCGCTGGCGTAACGAGCCCGGTGGGGATTGATGCTGGGCAGAGGACGAAGCAGAACCGCGCCGCTGACGTTCCGCGGCCGCGTTCTGCTTCGTCCTCTGCCCATCGTGATTCTGTGTCGCTTTTCCTGTCTGGTGCGAACTGCTCTGTTGAAATTTACGAGGTTCAGCAGCGGCAACGGCAAAAATAGAACTGCTACCTATCGATAGCGCTGAGACGTGCCGCAGCGCGCCCAGTGGGAATGCTGTCATTGGTTAGAATGGAAGCGATTTGCAACGGCGACCGCGCCGCTGACGTCCTGCGGCCGTAACGCATCCAGTGGAAATCCAGGGTTAACCCTTCATTCCTCGGCCAGTACACGGAGCATATAGCCTAATATTAGCCAATGAGAAAATAAACAGGGCTTACGAGCCTGGCATTCCACATATAATTCTGTGTGACGACACTGCAGGTGTTTTATGAGGCTGGAGGTGTTCCCTCCTTTGGCTCCTATAACTTGGTGGCAGCGCCTGCACAGTGGACGGACATCATCTATTGCTTTACCGTCTGTGCCTTGTTTAAAGCCAAAATAGTTCCAAATGTGACTTTTGGAGTTGGTTTTTTTGAGCAAAGTTAGCGGTGCCACTGACGACGACGGCGCCACGGCAGACTCGCCGCTCGGGCCCGGTGCTTCTGCCATGGTGAGCGTGTTGTCTCGTGTTTGTGACTGTAAACTGTGCACGCGTCTGGACAGAACATTAGCTTTTTGTTTGTTTTGAAGCAAATTTCTATCAAAGCGGAGCTGTTTTCACGGAGGTCGTTCTTTATTTATTTTTTGTTCTTGCCGGCAGAAACACACGAACAGCCAATCAGCTAACAGACCGGCTGACCCAGCGTGCGGAAACAGCCTATCATATCCCCGGACATCACCAGTAACAGGCAAACAGCCAATCATTCAGCAGCTGTGTGGTTCAGTTGCAGTAGTTGCATGTGTGTTTGTTTACAAGGGAGTGGAGGAGAGTACGGTATTACCTTCATGTAGAATTTCTAGTATCGTAGGAACTGTTACGACTTGGCACCGCAGTGTACCATGCAACTCTAACACTAATACCTCATTACACACAAAAGTTAATTATGGAGTTCCACATGGCTCACGGCTTGGGTCTACTACACTGTTTACCCTATGCATGCTTCCTTTGGGGAATATTATTAGAAAGTACAACAGACGTGCTGCTTTATCCCCACATCCAAGTAATGATCTTTATGACGAGGATCGAGTTCAGTCACGTCAAAGTGCATGGGATCTGAGTGGATGTCGTAAGGGTTCATAATCTGCACTGTATGCAGCTAAGTTTCGCTTTTTGTGCAAAGAGACTTTCCAGCATTTAGTAGTTCCACAGGAAAGGAGCCTGATGAAGTTTATAGCTGGAGCTGGTTCAGGGAAACCTGAACCATCACTGTTATGTTGCTATAGACCTAGACATCTGGAGGAGCTCCTGTGGTGCACTCCCTGCCTCGGTCTGCCCTCATCTTGCAGGTGAATCCTGGGCTGCAGGATCCAGATCCAGTTGTATTAGCAGTAGTAGTATTGTCATCATAATTATGCAATGATTAAAATGCATATCACTATAATATATTTTTCAACATTCTATGCTGATGATGATGGCTGTTACTTTGCTTCCGAAGATCACTGGGAAGGTTGTCCTCCTCTGCATGCTCTCCTGTGGCTGTATAGCCCAATCCTTGATCTGCACACTCTGCTGCAGGCCGGGCATGTAAAGCCCTGTATAGGTGATGACTGGGTAGCAGCAGATTTCCTGTGGCTTCTCTTCTCTGCAGCGGTCTCTCTTCGAGCTGTTTCAAATCTTTCCGCACCTTTTTTGGTTGCTGCTCTACCAGGTGTTTCTGTCATTCGCAATGTTCTCCCATTCTTTTACTGGAATGCCAGCTGAGCTGAGTTGTCGTTTGAATTGGTCTTTGTAACGTTTCCTTGGGGCTCCCCTGTCCCGCTTGCCCTGGCACAGCTCACTGTAGAAGACAGCTTTGGGCATTCTGGAGTCCTCCATCCGTGCCAAGTGGCCAGCCCATCAGAGCTGCTTTGACAGCAGCAATGCCTCCATGCTGGGAAAGTTTGCTCTCTCCAAGACTTCAATGTTTGTCACATAGTCCTGCCACTTGATGCCCATGATGCACCGTGGGCGTCGTTGGTGAAAGCGCTCCAGGAGTCGCACCTGCTTCCGGTACAGGACCCAGGCCTCAGCACCGTAAAGAAGAGTGGTGATGACTACTGCTCTATACACCTGGATGTTTGTTGAGAGATGTAGTGAGTGGTTCTTCCAGACCCGCTTCTGTAGCCTCCCGAACGAGCTGCAGGCTTTGCCAAGCCAGCTGTCCACATCCTTGGTCACTGTAGCATCGTTGGAGATGATGCTCCCCAGGTAAGTTAAGTGCTCAACTGAGTTCCGAGACTGCCCATCAATGCTGACCTGTGGAGGGGTGTAGGTTCCACGTGGTGGCTTCTGGTACATCACCTCCGTTTTCTTGAGGCTGATGGTGAGGCCGAAGGCCTTACATGCTTCTGCAAAGTGTTTGACAACTGTCTGTAGGGCTTCCTCTGTGTGAGCCAAAAGTGCACAGTCATCGGCAAACAGCAAATCCAGTTTCAGCTCTTCCAGTGTCTTTGTGCGGGCTAGGGGTCTCCTATGGTTGAAGACGCTACCGTCCGTTCTGAACCTGATGTAGATCCCCTTAGTGAGGTCCTCCTTGGCCTCCCTCAGCATCATGCTGAAGAAGATGGCGAAGAGAGTGGGAGCAAGGACGCATCCTTGCTTGACTCCGTTGTCGATCGGGAACGGCTCTGACAGGTCTCCGCTGTGCTTAACTTGACCCTTCTGTCCTTCATGCAGCTGTTGCAGGATCGCAAGGAGCTTTGGCGGACATCCGAGCCTTGATAAGATCTTCCAGAGCCCATCTCGGCTCACCGTATCGAAGGCTTTGGTCAAGTCAATAAAAGCTGCGTACAGCCCCATGTTTTGCTCCCTGCATTTTTCCTGTATCTGGCGCAGTACAAAGATCATGTCTGTCGTTCCACGCTTGGCTCTAAAGCCACACTGGCTCTCCGGTAAGTTCTCTTCAGCAATGGTTGGGATGAGTCTGACCAGTACAACTCTTGCCAGTATCTTCCCTGCTATGGACAGCAGGCTAACTCCCCTGTAGTTGGAGCAGTCCGATTTCTCCCCTTTGTTTTTGTAAAGTGAGACAATAACGGCATCACACAGGTCTTGTGGCACAACTCCTTTTTCCCAGCAGGTGGCAAACAGTCCGGTGAGTCTCACAAGGAGTGTATCCCCACCGAGTTTGTAGACCTCTGCTGGAATTCCGTCCACTCCTGGAGCCTTGTGGCACTTCAGTTTTGAGATGGCCGTCTTCACCTCCTCCTGCGTTGGTGTGTTGTCCAGTTCAGCCCTAACTTCATGCTGGGGGATTCTTGGTGTTTCTCCCCAAACAGGTTGCCGTAGTGTTCGGACCACCGATGGAGAATGGCTGGTTTGTCAATAAGGAGTTGGGTGCCATCTGATGATCGCAAGGGAGCCTGGATCCGATGAGTAGGGCCGTAAATGGCACGCAGTGCTTCATAGAAAGCTCGAGCGTTGCCTGTGTCTGCGAAGTGCTGTGTTTTCTCAGCCATGTCAGCCCACCAGTTGTTCCGCTGAAGAGTGCTGCAGGCTTCTCTGTATGATGCTTTGGCTGCCTAGTCAGAGCTTTGCTCTGACTAGGCAGTGGTCTGTGAAGCAGTCAGCGCTAGGCATGACTCGCGTGTGTTCCACATCTGATATGTCCCTCTGCCGCACCAAGATGTAATCCAACAGCTGCCAATGTTTCGACTGTGGGTGCCTCCACGTTGTCTTGAAGCGGGCTTTCTGTTGGAATAGTGTGTTGGTGATGCTCAACTCTCTTTCTGCACAGAGCTCTAGTAGCAGCCTCCCATTGTCGTTGCAATTTCCCACTCCGTGCCGTCCAAGGACCCCTGACTAAACCTCATTGTCCCTGCCCACTCTGGCGTTGAAGTCGCCCGAAACCAGTATCTTGTCTGTTTCATTCACGTTCGCCAGGAGAGATCTCAGCTCAGTGTAGAACACTTCTTTGGTAGCAGGGTCTGCCTGGAGAGTAGGGGCGTAGACACTGATGAGTGTAGCAAACTGGTTGTCCCGCAATGGTAGCCGAAGAGACATGAGGCGGTCAGAGTGACCGACTGGGAGGTTCTGTAGCTTGTTGGCAATACTGTTCTCTATCATGAAAACGACTCCTGACTGCCCGGTTCATCCTTCCCTTTCCCAGACCAGTATAAGGTGTAGCCTGCCCCCTGTTCCGTCAGCGAACCCTCATCTGCAAACTGCACTTCAATAAATGCTGCAATGTCTATGTCCAGTTTGGCAAGCTCTCTGGCTACGAGAGCTGTGCGCCTCTGAGGTCTGTCACTTTCTTCTCTGTCCTGCATTGTGCGTACATTTCAGCACGCAACCTTCACCGTGTGGATAAATAACAACTTGATACTTTTGTACATCTGCTCCTGGCCTATCTCTTCTGTCTCTACCCCACCTCCCTCTTTAAAGTGGAGTTGTTGTTTTTTTCTTTCTCCACTGATGCCTTGTGCTTGCTCATTATGTGAACTGATTAAGGTTTCTCTCCTATATTCTAAAGCTTTTTGCCTTATTATGTACAGTGCCTAGAGATAATATATATTGTGATTTGCCGCCATACAAATCAAATTGAATTGAATTACACAATTTCATTATTTTCTTGTGGCTTAAATGTTTCAATAAATCCCTATGTTATTGTCCTCAGGTCAGTGTCTGCTGGACTCAATTCTCCTGCAAAGGCCAATTCTATGGAAAAGAAGCTGCATCTTAAAAGCAGGGAACTACAGGAAACTCAAGACAAATGTCACAAGGTGAAGGAAAACTTTCTCTTTTTCTGATATTCGTACAATGATTCACTGTTTTGTGTTGACCCTTAATGACAAACAATCCGTTATGTTTAAATATGTCTAAAGTAGTTATGATGTCATTTTCTTTGGTGGATTCAGATGGATCAAGAGATCTCCAGGTTCCAGCGTAAAATGACTGACCTGGAATCAGTACTCCAACAGAAGGATGTGGAGCTGAAGGCGTCAGAGACTCAGCGGGGCATCCTGGAGCAAGACCTCGCCACCTACATTACTGAGTGCAGCGTGAGTCAAAATAAAGATCACATCGTATAATCATTTTCTACACAAGCTTATATCTTTTAAAGGTCCATCATGCAACATTTAGGAGGTTGATATTAAAGCAGAACTATGTAGTGTAACCCTAATTTGACAGCTTTGGAGACACATCTAACACATTCCCCCTATCCAGGTACCGGCTATAAGATGAAGGCAGCGTTAGTGGTATTTTAGATAAATCAGAGAAAACCGTTGTTGGAGTAAGTGAGGAGGAAACTACCAGTTTTTTTCCGAATAGCGATCAGTAAGCAAAAAGGATTACGACCAGCATGGACATGGCTCCACGGCTTGTGTTTACCAGCTCCATTAAGAACAAATGCGCATGGCCAGCAGAGGGGAAGAGAGGGGGGGAGTTTTTACAACAGTGAGGATAAAGCGGTAGACGAGCGTTGTGCGCTTCTTCGTCTCCTAGTAGGCTCTCTGTATCCAACGCAGCCTGGAATTCATAATCTGCACTGTATGCAGCCTAGTTTCGCTTTTGAACAAAGATACTTTTTTTTTCAGCATTGAATAGGTGCTATCACACCGTGTATTCACATCTTGTTGGAACTGTTTTATTGTGTTGACCGCAGTTTTTGCATGCGTCATCACAACATCCTGTTTCGGTCGCTTTGTTTTAGGTGATAAAAGTATTTTGGCCAAAAGCCGAAAATGCATTTTTTGGCCATTTTCAGCCAAATGTTTCAGTGGCCGAATTTTCAGTGCATCTCTAATAACCACTTTAATAAAAATTAATAATACTATTCTACATTCCACTGACATCAGAAGTTGGAACTGGGAGTGCCATTGCCTCTGAGTTTTCCACATTCCATCTGTCACTAACACTGGACCTTTAACACATTGGTTTTGTGCTGTGTTGTAAATGCTGTTTTCACCACATATCAGTATCGATTAAAACCAACAGCAGTCTTGAATTTGTGTGTGTGTGTGTGTGTGTGTGTGATTGTGTGCTTGCAGACCCTGAAGCGAAGCTTGGAGGAGGCTCGTGTGGAAGTCTCCCGAGAGGATGACAAGGCCATGCAGCTGCTGCATGACATACGTGAACAGAGCAACAAGCTGCAGGAAATTAAAGAGCAAGTATGGAAATCATCTCACTCCTCTGCTCCTCTGTCTCCTTTTCATCATGATAACGATGTTTTGCATTTCACATTTTTACAAATTGCTTTAACTTACAATCATATTTGTGGTATTACTTGTGTTTTACCCTTAATTAGCTTGGAATAACTGAAGCAACCATGAGATTATTCAGTGAGTCACTTTTACACAGACGAGGCTTCCCCTCTCAGGACTCCCTTGTCCTCAACACTCATAAAGGTCATCTCCACAGATGGTATCCCTGCAAGCCACAAAAGTGCAGGAGACTTTGACCATTACTCAAGTTATTCGCTCAGGCTCCTCCCAATATTTTACTGCCTCATTTAAAGCTGTAGTGCGTAACTTTTAAAAATAAACAAATGTCACTTACATTCAAACCATTGTTAATTAACTCTATCTGCTCCACATGATCGTTAGTATAGTGATGTTGCCCAGCCACATTCCCGTGCTGTACACAGGAACTGACTTGTTTTATCACAACGACAGATGGAAGCAACAAAAACTATGAGCAAGTAAAGCTAGACAGCTGCAAACGTGTACTAGTATGACTGAAAAGAACAAAGAAAGAAGTGCCCGCAAAAAGTTCAAGGAGTGAATTCTACTGCTCAAAAAACACTTTTGTTCAGCAGTTTTTTTTTGGGATAAATGGCTCTTCTCCGACCCCACCCACCCATGCACTGCTGCTACATAAACGTCTGATGGTACTGCTTGACGGTGCCTGTTTTCAGATGAAGGATGCAGTGTACAAATAATGGCATATTGTTTCTGTACATGAAGACCAAACAGGTAAAAGTCATGCACTTCAGCTTTAAATCCCAAATTTCTGTGAAAAATATATTTATACACGTCAGCCCTCATGATCAGGATTTTTTGTAACTATTTTTGTGCCATTTTATTTCCACACCAACATCAGAGTTTAACGTGTTACATCAGCAAAGATTTTTACCGACTTAACACAGCTTTGCAGAGTTGCCAACTACAGCCTTGAAGTTGTATTCCTTGAGTTGTTATCTTTGATTTTGGCATTTTAGTGATAAATGGTCAGTGCAGTAGTGCTCTGCAGTTTCTATAGATCACTGCACAGTGAAACACTGTCAGCACATCTCTGAAGTACATCTTTATCTGCACAGCAGTGGCAGAAACTGCTGCCTGTATTAACACCTCAATCCCTTTGTTCAGACAGCCCCAAACACCCTCTTGCTACTGTTGCTATTGTACTTAGAAAATCAAAAGATTATTTTATTTTTTCATTCATTTTTCTCCTGAATACAGCAGTATGTTTGTTTAAAGAAAACACAAAGCAACAAACTGCAGCTCATGAAACACAGCTGTGTTAAAGACGCCATCTGTAACAATGTGGCCAAAAACGGTTACTACACTCAAAATCAAAACACTGCGGCGAGTTGTATCCGCCTCCCACTCCACCCATCCCTTCCAGAGTCGAGGTTGCCAGAGCGGTTGGCATGTAACTCCGTCAGCAACGAGCGAGGAGCAAGCGTTTTATCATAAATGAGTGGCTCTAAGACACACAATTCTGTTCTCTCAGTAAAGATCAATATGTATAATAATGTATGGTAACGTTAGCTGTTGACTAAGGTTTGGGATAACTTTATGCATGATATTTGACAGAACTGTCCTTCATTTTTGCCTCCCCTTTTATAATGTTATATAGCAGGGCTGCCAACTTTTGAGAAAACCTTGAGTGAGACATTGTGGCATGCGGGGCAAATTACCACCACACACACCCAATATATTTATTTATGGTAATATTTTATGCATCCCAAGCTTATAATTGCTTTATACAATAATAGGGTAAATAGTGTTGACACTGTCCGGCAGCGATCTTATGACCTTCCCAACACTAGTCCACCTACTTAACCACTTGGCTACCGCTGTTATTTTTTCTCTCAGTGTCAGAAGAACATCATTAGGTTAGATTGGAACGAGAATAAAAGACGCAAAAGAAGCCGCTTCGGTGCTACAGGACGGCGGCATCCAAAACCGAGGGAACAGTACAAAACACAACGCAACAGTCGAGCTATGAACTTAGTTAGCCGAGCTGAACTTACCTGTCTAGATGTAAGAGTAGCCCATTCTGCATCCGTCTTGAAATTCCTCTCAGCTTTAAACTCTCTCCACCGTTCAAAAACATGTCCTATATAGACCCTCCCTTTGCCGCAAACTTTGTCTTGGCGTTTTTGACATTCATACCGAGGTGTTTCCTTTCGTTTCATTTCCATTGTAGCCCAGACTTAACTGGCAACCTATGTTGCTCAGCAGCCAAAACTCTACTGACTGCAATGATTGGTAGACGGCGGTAGGTGCGCCTCATGCTAAAACATAATTTCATAATAATCATAATTTAATGTGAATATTTTGGCTGTACTGTTTTTGTTGGCGAGTTCAGTTTGTTATATGAACATTATTCCTGAGTCTCTGTGACATATTAGGAGTATTTTATGGCCAGTTGCTTTAGATTTATTGCATAATGCACCTTTAAATATATCTTTTTTCGCCTGACTTGAAGACATGTACCACTTGATCTTATTCTGTTCCTCCGAAAATCAGTGTTTTTATAAGCAGGGGGAAAACATTTTTGGGGAAAACATTTTTAGCTTCACAATAAGATTATAACTTTATGTTCCTCCAGTTTTTACAGACTTTGTGAAGACTGTCTTTCCAGTATTCTTTAGACAGGCTTTATTGGCGAAATTATTGGATATTAAATGCAGAAATTAATGAGTACTGTTGGTTCATGAAGGGCAGTTTAGTATTTCTGATATTGATCACTCCTGTTTGCTTCTTGTGTCCTCAGGAGTACCATGCCCAGCTGGAGGAGATGCAGGTGACCATCAGGCAGCTGGAGGAGGACCTCTCAGCTGCCCGCCGCCGGAGTGACCTCTATGAAGCTGAACTAAGAGACTCAAGACAAACTAGTGAGGAGCTGAAAAGGAAAGCTGTGGAATACCAGCAGAGAATCCAGAAGGTATGCTGTTGCTTACAGGTTATTGCTTCTAAATGGTGGTCCTACTTTGTACTGTGAAAGATGGCCGTTGTCACAGTCTTTGGAGGCATAAGGATGGAACTTCAGTGTTTATTCTTACCTGTGATGCTTTTAGGCCAAAGAGCAAGGAAAGGCTGAGGTGGAGGAAGTTCTCTCCAAACTTGAGAAGGTATCTGTTTTTCTGTTTGTCCCTTGTCAGGTAGATCTTAGTATTTTAATCTGTGCTAACACCAAAGTTCTATGCTCTCTCACTCTCTCTCTCACTCAAGACCAACTCTGAGCAGCAGGTGAAAATCCAAGAGCTCCAAGAGAAACTGACCAAGGTAATTAAATCATATGCATTTTTAAAATTTAATTTGTATTTGTTGAAATCCTCTTCACATCATCATCATGATCCATCTATAAATAAAGTTTATTGGGGGGGGAATAATAAAAAAAGTGGACTGAGCCTGACCAGTCATTTCATTTGATTCGTTTGCATACCTATCACTCTCTGCGTGATTCATCATGGTAATGTTACAAGTATTTTTGCAGGTGAGTCAGATATGATTTAATCAGTTATCAGCCAAGTTGTCCCCCAGCACTCTGTCTTCTGCTTGAGCTCCTAACAGTTGTCAAGCAGTGTACTGTATGTTGTTTGTGTAATGAAGGGAGAGCTTTTTGACGAGCAAGCAGGCGCGAGGATGTGGGATGTAAGAATGAAAAGTTTGGTCTACAGAGAGTTATAACAGTTAAGAGTTGCTCCAGCACTTTGAGATGTTCGTCTTCTGCCTGCGGCATCCAAACCGAGTGAACAGTTCAAAACAGAACTCAACAGTCGAGCTATGATGCTAACTTAGTTAGCCAAGCTTGACTTACCTGTGTAGGAGAAGAGTAGCCAATTCTGTATCTGTTTTGAAATGTGCCAACAGCCATTTTGCTTTTGACCTCCCCCAAGGCAGTGAAAGCAAGCACAGAAGCAACTGAGCTGCTGCAGAATGTCCGACAGGCCAAAGAGCGATTGGAACGTGACCTGGAGCGCATGCGAGGCAAAAGTGACTCAAGTGACACTTTAAAGCGTCGTCTCAGAGAGACAGAGGTATCACACTAAACCTATGATGCTAAACGATGCAAATGTGTTTATCTACAGTATATGAGAGAAATATTCTGAGTGGTTAGTTCAATATTATTCTCTTCTCACTGCGTAAGCAGGAGGGCAGGAAGACTCTGGAGAATCAGGTGAAAAGGCTGGAGATGGTTGAGCGACGGGAAAATAAGCTGAAAGATGACATTCAGACCAAATCCCACCAGATCCAGCAGATGGCTGAAAAGATCCTGGTAAGTGAGCTGCAGATAAGGCTCCAATCCCACTTAATTTCACCCCCTCTGCCCACCTCACCCAGTCATTCAACTCTCACATGTACACACACTTCTCTTTGGAAAGCATCCTTCGAGCCAAACTCTTAAAAAAAAAAAAAATGGCCTCTCATTGACACAACTGTGCACACATAGATTTTTGCACACATGGGACAGCCAATGTCCACATGAGCAGACACTGCTCCAACCAGTGTGGATTTTCAGTTGGAAAGTTTTTCTGTATATAGTTTGAGAGTAGACAGTTTTCGTCACTTTAACCAGTCATCAGAGTGGTAGTTTGTATTTTTTCGTTACAGCGATTTACATTAACATGCAGCTACATTGTAGTGTATTTCAATTCCTTCTAACCTTTGTGACTTTACTTTCTTCAGGAACTGGAGGACAACCTACGAGATGCCCAGTCAACAGCCCAGCGGATGGAAACACAGCTTGTTCAGAAAGAGAGGCTGTACGAGGACAAGATCAAGGTGGGAATGTCTGATATTGTCCAAATTCATTATAGTCCTGTAATCAGGGTTCGTACGGTCATGAAAAACCTGGAAAAGTTTTGGAAATTGAAAATGCATTTTCTAGGTCCTTGAAAAATTAATGAAAAACTAAATTTCCTGTAAAGTTTTGGAAAAGTCATGGAAATATTGCATGGATATTATTTTGGATGCGTAAAAGACATAAATAAAATGATGTAATGTGCGATTAAAATTTAAATTGACACGGAAGTGTCAAGCGGAAACAAGCAGATCACTGGCGCCTTGCTTAGTTGACCCTCCAGTCCTCACATGGATGTTGAGCTCTTTTCATCGACAAAATGCCAGGAAAGTGTAGTTTCGACGAGTGTGATATGATTTAACTGCGTCTATTCAAATAAGGCGTACGAAGACGATCACTCCGTCCTGGCGTGTGGGTTTCGCTGGCTAACACACGGAGAAGCTAAAAACACAAGGCAACACACTTCCGGGGGGCGTTTTCTTACTCGGAGGTAAAAAAAAAAAAAAAGGAGACACCTATAGGGGACAACAATTCACATGCAAACGATGCCACACAGTGGCTGCAAGTGTATACTGCAGACGTGAACCAAAACGTGAACAACAGAAAAGCCCTTACAGAAAACAACCACTTCCTCTCTTTTAACCATGACTTAAAGCATTAATATCAAATAATAATTCAAATCAATAAGTATGAAAGAACGTTACAACAGAGTGGCTTTTTAAGGAGAGCTTTAAACTTTGGCTACTGAAAGACGTAGACCACGGACGTGCAAAATGCTGATAATGAGAGACGCGTCGCAACAAACTGCATATGTTTTTTTATTTGAGGAAAGTCTTAACAAAGATTTGCAGTCAAAACAAATGAACATTCATGTAAGACGGTGGGATGGCACGGATTTTGGGTCTTGGAAAGTCAATGAAAGGTTATGGAGAAGTCATTGAAAAGTCATGGAAAACTATTGCTAAAAAAGTGTGCGAACCCTGTGTAATAAATCCTACATTTATGTGGGTTAGGTTCAACTGTTGTTCTATTCCGAGTGGTGTGTTTCTACACAAGTCTAGTAATTCCTAGTCATCGCTTCTATTTCATATCAGTGTTGTGCAAGATGTTAGTCAGCACTGCCACATGTTTACACAGTGAGGCTTGACACCACATTAATGACTGCCTCCATACCAGGTTGTACATTTACTGTACAACTATGTCCAAACCCAAAGATGCTTCTTTTTTTAAATATAGCTATTAAAATATATTTGATTTGATATTATTATTATTATCTGATATCAAATATATAAGAAATGTGAAAGTTTTCCAGTTCTTTATTAACTTTGTTCTGTCTGATCAAGGTTCTGGAGGCCCAAATGAAGGAAGACCTGGCAGACAAGGAGAGTCTTGAGACCAGAAGAGCGCAGCAAGAGGAGGAGTCGAGAGAGAACTGCAAACTTATCGGTGAACAGAAAGCAGTAAGGAAACATCACAAACGTTTTCAAAAATGTGGCCATTCAGATTTCAGACTTTGTTTAGCTGTTTAGGCAAAGCTCTCGATTTACCGGTCAATCTACGTTCCTACCCTCACCTATGGTCATAAACTTTGGGTTATGACCGAAAGAACAAGATCCCGGATACAAGCGGCTGAAATGAGTTTTCTCCGCAGGGTGGCAGAGCGCTCCCTTAGAGATAGGGTGAGGAGCTCTGTCACCCGGGAGGAGCTCAGAGTAGAGCCGCTGCTCCTCCACATTGAAATGAGCCAGCTGAGGTGGCTCGGGCATCTGTATCGGATGCCCCCTGGACGCCTCCCTCGGGAGGTGTTCCGCGCATGTCCCACCGGGAGGAGACCCAGAGGAAGACCCAGGACACGCTGGAGTGACTATGTCACTCGGCTGGCCTGGGAACGCATTGGGGTCCCCCCGGAGGAGCTGGAGGAAGTGTCCTGCGAGAGGGAAGTCTGGGCGTCCCTTCTCAGACTGCTGCCCCCGCGACCCGGCCCCGGATAAGCGGAAGAAGATGGATGGATGGATGGATGGGCAGACTTAGTATTAGCAGTTTATGTAAAACAGTTTTTTAAAACACTGAGTGAGTTCATTTTGAGTCTCACAATGTTAAAGCTATGTGTGAACATGATACCTTTTTATACTTTTATACCTTATATTTAAAATTGGACAACCAGAATCAATGCTCCATGTACTGGAATGTAGAGTTGTATTTAATTGTAGTATACTTCATGTTACACTACAAAACCCATGGCCCACATCCTAATCTGGCCAATGTGGTATAGTTGAAGCAGTTAAGAATTTTTTTGAGATAGTCGTCTGACAGAGCAGTCGATTTCAGGCAACATCTCTAATGGGATTTTACTGGAGTGCAAAATTCTGTTTCTTATAAAATAAATGTCCTGCTGCAACATTCATAGTAGGATTTGCCTTTCAGTCAAAGTGTAATATATAAGCCTTGTATCTGAGCCTTTTTTTTGGGGGGGATACACAGTAACTCTCTATTATTGTGTCTCCCTATTCCTGCAGACCATTAACGCAATGGATTCCAAGATGAAGAACTTGGAGCAGCGCATTGCTGAGCTGTCAGAGGCTAACAAGCTGGCCGCTAACAGCAGCATCTACACCCAGAAGAATATGTGAGTTCACCAGACCATCTGCCCACACTGTGCTTTCATGAGTGCTCCCACCCACACTGGCTCTGTCTCCTTGAGCCTGCAATTGCTTCATTAGTGTGCACTTAGGTTACCATGGCTGATCCGTCTCCCCCGATGTGTATCACCTCTTAGGTTAAAGAGCAACTAAACCCCAAAACCACTTTTTACCAGGTTAAAACTAGTGTATATGGTTATCTAGTAATATTATTCAGTGATCCAGGTCAACGCTTGGTAGTTTTGTGTAAAGTATTTGAATTACACATTTGTGTTAAAAATGGGTGTATGTACTGCCTTTTCTGGCTAAACACCTCCCATTACATTTGAATTTTCATATTAGCTAGCTGTTCTTAAGCCCAATTTATACTCCTGCGTAAAGTGCTCTGCGTAGGCTACGCAGAGTCCTCTGCATCGACGCAGAACCTGTTGTAGAGTCTCTGCGTCGTCTCCGGCTGCACGGAATATTTTTTAAGTGTCCGTCACTCCGTCAAGGGACAACGGAGACGGCAAGAGCTGCGATTGGTCCTCAGGACAGGCCGAGCGAAGCTGCTCTGTGCCGGCTCACAGTGAGCACCGAACGTCCACAGAGGGCGGAGCTGATCCCCGCCGATAACGCCGCTGCCAAACTATAAATACGTCATATCTTAACACACACAGCACATGTTTAGACTCTAAATGGCCAACTTCTCGCCTCAAATTATCTTAAAACTGCGTTCCGGGACACAGAAAAGTGACAAACGGCCACTGTTTCAACAACAACAGTCTTTCTCCCTCGGACGCCATTGCTCACTGTAGCCAAAAGCACAACAACCTTGCGCAGCGACCCCTACTGATCGGGCGGGAAATTGCAGCGCCGATCCGTCACCGCGACGCAGAAGTATAAAGGCTAGAGTGGTCTACGTGGTGACGCAGACGGATAACGCATTACGCAGTCGGAGAAGTATAATGTGGCCTTTAAGCTTTCGTCACTTTGCTGGTGCCAACGTCACCAACTGTCCTCCACTGGCCAATTCCCCAATGCAACTGAAACGTACAAACTAGCTTTCTTTGTAAACGAAGAGGAATGACATCCTTTCTCTTCCACTGTAGTTTCCTGATGTTCTTGGGAGTTGTCCATTTGTTATTTTGAAGTCTTGCCATTAGATTTCACAAATCCCAATCTTTAAAGTTTGATTCTTTGAAGGAAAATAAGCATAATAATAGCTGTGTTTATTTTATTTTCTTTCTTGGGGTGGTCAGGAAAGCGCAGGAGGAAATGATCTCAGAGCTGCGGCAGCAGAAGTTCTACCTGGAATCTCAAGCTGGCAAGTTAGAAGCTCAAAATGCCAAACTGGAGGAGCACCTGGAGAAGATGAGTCAGCAAGAGCAGACCAAGAGAACACGGCTACAGGAGCTGGAGAGTAGGCTGCGGGAGGTGAGTCAACACAAAAGGCAAGCTAAAATGCCTGTCTTTAAGGAACATACAGTGGAGCCTCATTACAATCCACAAAAGGGATAAAAGCAGCTGACCAGCTACGACGCCCGGTTCCCTTTTAGATAAAGAGCTAATTAATACAGCAGGGCTTCTATGGCACCTCCACAAAATTCCATTAGAACTGTGTCTTCTGGTTTAGTGGCATATATACATATACAGTGGTATGCAAAAGTTTGGGCGCCCCTGTAAATGCTCATGATTTTCCTTTATAAATCATTAGTTGTTTGAATAAGAAATTTCAATTAAATATATCATATAAGAAACAGTGATATTTGAGAAGTGAAATAAGAGTTTATATGATTTACAGAAAGTGTGCATTTAGGCATGTGCATAAGTTTAGAACCTCAAAAGAAAACATTTGTGCATCCTCCTTTTGCAGGAATAACAGCCTCTAAACGCTTCCTATAGCTTCAAATTAGAGTCTGGATTCTGGTTGAAGGTATTTTGGACCATTCTTCTTTACAAAACATCTCCAGTTCAGTCAGGTTTGATGGTTTCCAAGCATGGACAGTCCGCTTTAAATCACACCACAAATTTTCAATAATATTCAGGTCTGACGACTAGGGATGCAACGGTATTCGGTATTTTACCGAACCGTTCGGTACACCCTGTTCCGTTCAATACGCATCGGCAAACAACGGTATTTCGGTACGTTTCATTCCGTCAAAATGTATTAAAATACACAATTCTGCGTGATTAGATCCACTCAGGAGCAGAGACATGAGCGCAGCGCTGCGCACTCAGATCATTTAGGATTCAGCGTAGACTACGATGAGAATGAGAAAATGAATGTCAACAACAGGGGTGTGATTTTTCCGGGGGGTTTTTGGCCTGAAAATGAGCCTCACGTGAATCATGTAAATCCGTTTTGTTGAACGTTGCACAGTGACACCGTCTGCAGCAAGATGATGTTGTAGGTCTTTGGAGCTAGTCTGTGGGTTGACCGTGACTTTTCTCACCATCCTTCGCCTCTGCTTATCTGAGACTTTTCTTGTTTTGCCACTTCGGGCCTTACCGAGAATTACTTCCAATTCCTCAGAATGTTCCTCACAGTTGAAATTGAGAGCTTAAATCTCTGAGATAGCTTTTCTCCGGGTTCTGGACCTTTTTTTGAGTACTTACTTGATGCGGCCCAGCCTCAACTTGACTCTAACTCATGCGGCCCCCAGGCAAATCGAGTTTCAGACCCCTGGGCCCTAAACCATGATGTTGAACAATCATTGTTTTCAGGTCATATGAGAGTTGTTTTGAGGCTCCCATGTTGCCACTCTTCAGAGAAGATGCAAAGAGGAGAAACGCTTACAATTGACCTCCTTAAATACCCTTTCTCATGATTGGATTCACCTGTGTATGGAGGTCAAGGGTCACTGAGGTTACCAAACCAATTTTGAGTTCCAATAATTAGTGCTAAAGGTATTGAAATCATGAAAATTTACGTGTGCGCGTGCGTGCATGTGGGATGGTGCAACAGAATTTGCTGACAACAAAAGCCCACACTTACATCCGTCAATTTTCTACTGTTTCTCTGGCATTGGGCTGAAATGGCATCACTTCTAGAACAAGCATCTTTCTTGTTTTCTCACTCCTGCTGGGAGATTCTGACAGTTTTCCTGGACCACATTCAATAATAATTGCTCCATCGTTTACTGTGTTTACTCCAGGACCGTCTATTAGTTGAAAACCAACTCGACTCGCTCCCTTTTGATGCATGCAGCAGTGACGCAACACAAAGAATAGCTTGACTTGATTTGAAACAGTTACCTCTAAATAGTTACATATAATATGTACGTGTGTGTGAGTGTGTGTGTGGGTTTCACCAGAAATCCTGTGCACTATTAGATTTATTTGTGCTTTCCCAATTTTAGTTTCAATATTAATAATTTCTACATATTTTATTTGAACTTGTTTCCCCAGTTACCCTCTAAATAAGATCCTATTGTCCTATTACATGTAAGCTTACATAATATACCACATACGGTGAAAATATGACACATGTCCAGCCTCATTTCCTGGACACTGTCGATGATTGTGGAAGTACACTGAAAATATAAAAAATATAAACACATGAAGAAAAATTTGTAGTTATTGTTATGTGACAAAACAGAATAACTATCCAAAAATAACAGTACAACTTTATCAATGAAGTGGCTTTAATTTGCGAGCATTAGGGTCAGTTTCTGCTGGGCTGCTGTGAGGTCGAGACCCTGGTGTGGTCGACGTGCTCGGAGATTCACCTCCCGCAGGCGGTTCCTGACTGTCTGCGCTGAAATCCACCTGTTGTGCAGACCAACAGTCTCACCGGCAGTTCTGGTCGCTGGGCAGAACCGATCACGTGGTGCCGGAGCCGCATGTACCTGTCCAATAGCAGGCGTGGTAACGCGTGGCCGGTGGGCAAGTGCACGGTTCGCTGTCGTTCCAGTCTCTCTGAAACGAGTTCACAGGCGGTTGACAGTGGAATGATGCACATTCAGCACTCAGCATGCCAATGGCACGCTCCCTCATGATTTGTGACATCTGTGGCATACTGACAAGTGACAAAAGTCCACATTTTGGTGTCCCCTTTTATTGACCACTATTGAGTGTCTGTGTACTGGTCATGCATATTGACCACCACTCTGCCATACTCAATCTGTGATTGTAGTCAATAGGAGTGGCCAACTGACACTGGACTACTTCGTTTAAGCAAAACAAATCATTCCATAAACAAATGCATCAAGAATCTGAGAAAATGTCATGACATTCTATTTTTGTTCACCATTTCAAGTTTGTGCGTTTATATTTTTGTTGAGTATATACAGGTTTATAATGTATATACATTTTTGGGCAAATTGTAACACCATAGAGAGATGTGTGTGTCCTTTCCATTAGTGTTGAGCAGATGCAATGGTCAGTATTGGTATCAGCGTGATACTTGACAAAACTACTGGTGTCGGATATCAGAAAAAGAAATATGTAAAATCTGATTCAATCCATATCAACTAAATGTATCACCAAACACAGAAAAAATGTGATATCAGTTTCCAGCTTCAACTAACCATTATTTGTTTGGTCCATAAAATGTCGAAATTAAAATGTTATCAGATGTTTTTACAGTTTTAATGATTTAGTTGGCATTGACCAATGAAACCTGAAAAACAATCACATATTGATTGTTTATATATATATATATAAATAAAAACTCTAAAACCTAATTATTATCAAAATGATTTTTTTGGTTTGTTTTTAGACAATGGTAAGTTTTTCCTTTACCTTTGTTAACCAGTTAAAACAGACTCACACGATCCGACAAAGAAAAAGCACACCAGGAAAACAGCCATTTCAGATCACTGCAAATGACAGAACCATGTAATGAATTGGGGTTAGGGTTAGAGGCCATTCTCGCAGAAGAAAACCAATCACAACTGTGGAACATGGAGGCAGTGGAAATAAGAGAATGGGTGCACAGGACAATGAACCAGGATGAGGGAGCATACATGCTGTCACACACCTGGAGCGCCATCCTGGGGGGGGGGCAACCGGACAGAATGAGGCGTTATCAACCTGTCAGTTTTGACATTATTTAGCTGATAGCTGATAAGGCACGTCACCACCTGACATCAGGTGACAGTTCTGAGGAAGGCGGAAGATGCGTGGAGAAACTGGTTAACAAAGGTAAAGGAAAACTTACTATTGTCTAAAAAAAACTGAGTTCCATCAGAAGACATGAACTTTCACAATAGAGTATCAACATAGTTTAATTTAGTAATTAAGTAATAATCAATTAATAAAATGATCATTGCCTCTACTTTCTATGTTGAGTTGAGTTTTGATGCCCCATAGCACTGACTATCTGATCCTCTGTGCAGTTTTAAAGAATTCTGAAAATTCAATACAATCAAATGATAATTTGTGTAAATGACATTTCCATACACAAAGCAACACTCATGAGTACCGTCACCTTGTAGATGGGCCTCCAACATGAAGAGGAGAAGATGGAGATCAAGAGGCAGGTGTCGGAGTTGACCCTGTCTCTGCAGGAGCGCGAGTCTCAGATTAGCAGCCTGCAGGCTGCACGTCTTGCCCTGGAGAGCCAGCTGCAGCAAGCAAAGACCGAGCTGGAGGAGACCACCGCTGAGGCTGAGGAGGAGATCACTGCCCTCAGGGTGAGACAGACAAGTGCACCAACACGTGTGCAATTAATGTTTCGTCATATAAATACAGGTGTCTGTGCTTTAGATGTAGCCTATGTGTATGTTGCATGCACTTCATGCATTCAATCAATGTAAAATAATGTTATGAATCATTCCTTATTATTTGTGTCAGTTTTATTGTTGCTCTTCATCTTGTTTCTCACAGAACCACAGAGATGAGATTCAGCGCAAGTTTGATGCCTTGAGAGACAGCTGCTCAGTAAGTGTTGTCACAGCCCTTTTGTCTTGTTTCTCAGCAGCAAAACAATTTGTGAAAGTTTTCATGCAACCTTTGACAATATGCATATTCATGTGAATTTGCAACGTTGGAGTAATGTAGGAAATGTAGTCTTTGAATGAAAGTTTTTGATGGCTTCCTTTCATGGAGCCTTTTAATTTTTTCAATCACTTGGTAATTATTTGTCATTTCATTTGTTTTCCGGCAGATTTTGTAAACACAGAGAGGCGTTGCACTGTTTGTCAATTATGTATTTGGCTGCTGCTGACATTTTTCTTTGCAAAACCGTTCGAGTAAATCCAGTCACGTCCAGTTCTAGTTTGTGCTTCCTCAGGTGATCACTGACCTGGAGGAGCAGCTTACCCAGCTGAGTCAGGAGAATGCCGAGTTGAACCGCCAGAACTTTTACCTGTCCAAACAACTTGATGAAGCATCAGATGAGAGGGAGGACCAGCTGCAGCTCAGCCAGGAGGTGGACAGGCTGAGGAGGGAGGTGGCGGACCGCGAGATGCACCTCAACAACCAGAAGCAGGTAATTCACATACACTGAAATACTTGAGAGCACTATTACATACCTACTGTAATATATACTGGTCAGTGCAGTAGACAGTTACAGGTCCAGTGTGTAAAATTGTGTGCCATCTAATAGAGAAACTGCAGAGAAACTTCTTTGTTTGTGTTAAGCTTCTTCATTAAAATGTAAAATGCAGGCCCTGGCTGGTGTGACCTGCTGTAGAAACATAAAGAAGGCCTTTGTCATAGGTTGCGCTTCTGTTTCACCTATAGTTACTAAGAACTCGAATCTAGGGGGCTACAGCGTCTCTGAATGAATCAGTTAACGCAAAGAAAGGAAGAAGAAAAAAAATCAAAGACAAAGGATTACCAGTGCCTTTTTTCCCCCCCCTCACCTCAGCTCTACTCTTCGATATGTGTGTGGAGAAAGAAAGGGAAAAACTCACCATGTCTTGGTCATATCTTTCACCTTCTGATTCAGGAGCTTTGTCAAGATGATGGAGGTTAAAAACTTATTTCAGAGTTAACAAAAACTTTTTTCCATAAAATTCTGATATTCACACTACCGTTCAAATGTTTTGGGTCACCTATACAACTTGTTTGTGTTTTCCATCAAAGCTCACACTTTTTTTTAATCAAAAGAGTTGCAAAACCGATAGAAAATATAGTCGATACATTGACAAGATTAGAAATAATGATTTTGATTCAAAATAATAATTTTGCCCTTCAAACTTTGCTTTCGTCAAAGAACCAGCAAAACATATGTAACTTATGTATGTAAACGTATGTACATATTCCATTAAAAACCATATGTTTGGAGTTAGAATAGTCGGTGACCACATTAACAATGTATAGAGTGTATTTCTGATTAATTGAATGTTATATCAATTGAAAAAATTTGCTTTTCCTTCAAAAATAAGGACATTTCTAAGTGACCCCAAACTTTTGAATGGTAGTGTAAAGCTCAATTTGACACGCCCAGAAAGACGGATGTAGGTCATGACACATGAATGTATGTATGTGCAAAAAAACGGTGAATGGCCCCTTATACAACCATACTTATTGGTAGTATATTTAGAATTTGTCATATTTCCCTCTTGGCCAAGGGCTGAACCCTCCTTGAAGTTACACTGACTAAAACGATAATAATTTTTTTTTACTGTTTTAATGTTTTGTTGCTAATTTCCTGACCAGAGAAATTATGCATTGTATTATGCAACATAAAAGATGGCCTTTTCTGTCTGGTGTTGTGTTTTTTTCCAGAACATTGAGACACTGAAGACAACATGTAGCATGTTGGAGGAGCAGGTGGTAGAGCTAGAGTCTCTAAATGATGAGCTGCTGGAGAAAGAGAGGCAGTGGGAGGCTTGGAGAGGGGCCCTGGAGGACGAAAAAAGCCAAGCTGAAAGACGAACCAGAGACCTCCAGAGGCTGCTGGACAATGAGAAACAGAATAGGTAAGATTCAATCATGAACAGTTTCAACAAGATTATTTTCTCTGTTTTATTTACGTGCATATAAAAACTCACTGTCACACAATAGATTAATTTAGATAAATTGTTGTGCTGCTCTCAGGTTGCGCGCAGACCAACGCAGCAGCGAGTCTCGCCAGGCAATAGAACTGGCCGTCAAAGAGCACAAAGCTGAGATACTGGCCCTACAACAGGCGTTGAAGGAGCAGAGACTAAAGGCTGAAAGTCTGTCAGATACTGTGAGTCACAGTGTCATGGACCTCATCCCTAAATGTCTGTTTTAATAACTTTGATTTTAACATGCACACGTATGTTCTCACAGCTCAATGACCTGGAGAAGAAGCACGCCATGCTGGAGATGAACGCCCGCAGCTTGCAGCAGAAACTGGAGACTGAGAGAGAACTGAAACAGAGGCTCATGGAAGAGGTGCAATAAGAAACACTTCTCTATCATGTATCATGTCAACAGATAATCAGTTTAAACTAGGGATGCACCGATTGCCATTTTTGGGGCCGATTCCGATTTCCGATTTTTCAAGAAGATTGACCTGCCGATACCGATTTTAGCCGATTCCGATTTCAATTTTTTAAACCACTTTACAGCATACAGAAAGATATATATTTTTTGCATATTTCCTTTAATAGAACATTTTAACATAGAAATACAATCAGTTCACATCCAATATCCAACTAAAAATACAAAAACTAATCACTACCTGTATGTGAAGTTTATTTAAGTTCAAACATATTTCACAACATAATACCTACACACAAATAAGTAAATGAACTAATGATAAATTAACTCTCTGCGCACACAGGCTTAAATGACAAACAAACAAATGCTGAGTGCTGATCAAAAGTTTTGTGCAAGTGATGTAAGATCCTGACTCTTGTCCCAAATATGACAGGCTTCATTCAGTGATTGAAACAAATAACTAAACATTAATGAAACATTTACATGCAGAGCGCTCTCACTCGCTAAGCAGACAGCAGCGGCGCAGCACCGCCACAGCGCTGCGGGTGCGCGGATGTTGTGTAATCAAATACATAGTTATGGCCGTATATTAAAAATTCATATCATAACGGAAAAAAAACGGTATTAGGTGTGAACAGGTATACCGCCCAGCCCTACACTCTACTACATGTGCGTGTAGTCGCGTGCACGTGTGTTGCTGATGCTGCGCGATGCAGGTGCATTTTGATCGGCTTATTAAAATCGGAATATTCTGATTGATCGGCCGATCACGTGAAAATCGGCCGATTCCGATCACTGGCCGATTGATCGGTGCATCCCTAGTTTAAACTTACTCAACTGGTGAGTTTATCAATTAACTAACTGGCAGTAGACTAATAAGTTGTGCTTTACAGATTCTAAACCTAACCTTATACAAGCTGCCTGTATAAATACTATTTTTGCAGTGCTATTAACCATCATTTAACTAATTCTCTGTAGATTGTTTCAGCGTCTTATTAGTTGACTATTTACTTCTGATTCGTCTGTCTCTTGAAAGTTATCAGGATCATGTCAACATGATCACAAGTATAATCAATTCTTAGTTGATTATCTGCTGTAAATGTTTATTGTCAAGTAAACATCAAAGCATATATCAGTTGACAATTAGTTATTTATCAACTAAAGGATATTTGACCATCAACAGACTATTAGTAGGGAAACTACACTTGCATCTGTACTATAAATGTGTGTCAGGAACATAAAAGTCAAAAGCAGTTGAAAACATTAAGTATAAATAACAGTCAACTAATTATTTGTTGACATGATACTGCATCTCCAACTCTTATACCTGTGCCAGTAGTTACCTCTACTGTTGCTACAGTTGGAGGTACCAGTTATTCCTCACCAACAGCTAATGATAGTGTAAAGTCACCTGATGGAAGTTTGTTGACTACATTGATAGAACACGACATTGATGTAGGTGATGCCCAGCCAATTCGCCAGAGATTTTATATAACATCAATTATTAAGCAAAAAGTGATAGAGAACGCAATAGATAGATATTGCAGAGTCCTTGTCGTCCAGCTGGGCATCTCCTTGTCGTCTCTAATCCAGATGAGTACCCCCCGTCCATGGTTTGAAGATTACATTGCCACAATATCACTCCCTTACAATGTAAAACCAACTTAAATTCACTTTAAAGGTCACATAGAGTGGTCCTGTTGCACATAAATGTTAGTTATGGAGGTCTACTTTCATATATTAACTTGTTTTTATGGTCAAAAACCTCCTAGTTGCTGTGAACTAGCCGTTAGAAATCGTCTTTTCTGACAGTGCTTTTCTGCTGCGAGAGTTCAGAGTGAACTTTCACCCCCAGAAGACAGAGTCTTGTGATTGGCCAGTACTATCCAGCACATCCGTTCTCAGAAGCGCAGCGCCCCCCTCTGGAACGGCAGATGCACTGCTCCTCATTATCAAAACATTGTTTTAACAGTGTTTAAAAATAGCTTTGTCACGACTCCCCACCACAGTCCCATTTATGACTTTAAACCGGAGTCAGACCCAGAGTCAGAAGACACTGTTGCTCGTGAAACACCTCCACAACGGACGTTATTCTTCTTCTGTGGTTCAATGTACGTAACCGGATGTGCCCGGACTTACCACCCTGAGCAGGACGATCGGTTGTTCAGGAGAACCGCTGCTTACTTAACTATTACGGGATTTTCAGTGATCTCATTGAGCCCCGAGATTACAATAAAACACAGCGTTCTCAGCAGTGGCTGAACTGTTTGTTTCGAAACCGTCAGGGCTTCATAAACAAGGTAATGACGCAGATACACACCAAAAAAACAGCGATAATAGGAACTTCCGGTCTAGTTCCGCTTTAAATACTTTGTGGGTCGCTTTCCCTTCATTTGAGATAATTATTTTGTACCACTTTGAAATGCGATTGATTTTATATATTTCTATTTCTATGTTTCTACAGCAAGGTAAGCTGCAGCAGCAGATGGACCTCCAAAAGAGCCACATTTTCCGCCTTACCCAAGGCCTGCAGGATGCCCTGGACCAGACTGACATGCTCAAGACTGAGAGGACTGACTTGGAGTACCAGCTGGAGAATATACAGGTGCCCGATGCAACAACTTCGCAATTTAATTAAAAGCAGTGGTCTCTGAGGAGAAAAGGAGTCTTAGTCAGATATTAGAACAACTGAAGTAACGATTATCCCAGCGAGACTGGTAAGGGTTAGTACTTCATTGATGTGCTTTCAGGGGAAATTCTTAAGTTGTCAGTTATTGTCAGAGGTGTTTCTTTATCTGAGACGATGTTTTTTATACGTCTTGCAGGCTGTGTACTCTCATGAGAAGGTGAAGATGGAAGGCACCATCTCCCAGCAGACCAAACTCATTGACTTCCTCCAGGCGAAAATGGATCAGCCCACCAAGAAAAAGAAGGTCCGTTATTTAGTTCTTATAATAATCCATGGTAGATTCACAGATTTAATTGTGCTTTTGAATTCGTGTACATTAGTAATGACATCTGTGCATTTGTATGTATGAATTCAGTACCATTCCCCTCTGGAACAGGGTATATTTGGTCGGCGACGGGAAGACGTGGGCACCACGACGAATGGAGCGCTGGCTCCACAGGCCCAGCCAGCCGTTCCCATGCAGTACAGTGACATGAAAGTTGCGCTGGAGAAGGAGCGTTCAAGGTGTGGAGAGCTAGAGGAGGCTCTGCAGAAGATGAGAATAGAGCTACGATCCCTCAGGGAAGAGGGTACGGTCAGATCTCTTTTGTGAACAGATCAAGCACTTCTCTTATTTCCTATATATCTTAATTAATGCCATCTCTTCCTGAGCTTATTCCTGGAGCCTAGTTGATACATTTTTGATCCTCCAGGGGGTATTGTTCTATTGTCAAACCTGGGTCATCATCCTCCTATAGTTTACAAGTACCTGCAGTCCGTGACACTGACTTTTTAAATTAATTGCTGTTGACAGTGTCGCATAGAATTGACCGACTAAGTGTTTGGTCTTTTGCCAGGACAAATATGTTATATTCAGTGGAGTCGTATGTCAGGCTCAGACACTTCCATCAGAGAAGAAACTCCTGAATCACTTGGTGAAATATGATTTATCCAGACCATGCATTTTATTTTTTATAAGCGCACACACACACATATTGAACAACAAAGCTGTCTTGAAGGAAAGGCAGGATTGGTAATCCATTGTTTTTGTTTGGACTGTTTTTTTAAAAGTTTAGTTTAAGTAAGGCTGCAACAACTTCAGTCATCTCAGCAGCTCCCAGGTTATTTTTGTTTAGTAGTGACGGACATGACAGAAAGACAGGAAAATGTCTTTGGCTTCTTGCACTTGTTATTCAAGCATTTTTTGACACTGCATGTGAACTGCACCTTACTCGGGTTTGATAATAGTGTGACATCAAGACATCATCCTGCCTCCATTACCTACACCTGCCACGCCCTATTAGATATATTTTAGAATCAATTAGTGTTTTTGGTAATTGAACCAAATGTAATATCACTGATCTGATATTGTGGTTTTTTTTTTTTGTTTTTTTTTTTGCTTGCGGTCACACAGCGGCTCATTTCAAAGCCCAGGATCACATGGCTCCTTCCACTCCCGCCCAGGCTCGCCATCAAATCCTCATGTCCGCCATTGTCAAATCTCCAGAACATCAACCTAACCCCAGCAGCCTGCTCAACCCCTCCACACGCTGCAAGGAAACCTCCACACCAGAAGGTCACTCACACACAGATACACACAGACTAGAAAACAAACACCCAAGCAGAATTAATGCTGCCTTCAGCTCATCTGACTCGGTATGAACTCTGGGTGTCCTCCACTCATGCAATTGGTGTCAACACAAGGGACTCCTTGTTCACATATTTTGTTTATGTGGTGTTTATATGTGTTTTTTTTCCTTTGGGTTGTCTGTTCAAGCAGGATTATGATGCTGAATAAAATTGGATAACTCTGTTCAGCATGTTAGGCCTGAAAAAGCAGTTTTGGGTTTAATTCACTGTGCCTTTATTCAGCTAATTATAATCCTGTTTAGGCCTGTCTCACAAAGTAAGAATTGTGGGTTAGCCAGGTGGGATTGGATTTTATCCAGGCTGTCCTCTATCCATCTTTTAAACTGTTCTGTGGGAAAAATTACATGACAAAGCACTCCAACACTACAATCCTTTGCCAAGGAAACTCACATTCCCTCAGTGTCTGTACACTCAAATTGTGATACATGTCACCACCACCCAAATCTAAGTACTTCTCTTAAAGCCACAGCCTACATGTAATGTACTTCCCCAGAAGCTTCCATCCAAATCTGTCATTTATTTTTTTGAGTAATTTCAGTCACAGACTGATACCATGATGCCAGTAGTTATGATACCACCATACCTCCATGTGCATCATCAAGGAGACACGTTTTTGGATAACGGCTGCCTGACTAAGTCAAACTTGCTTTGTGATTAAGACACATGATTGTCATCCGTCTTCCTTTATTATCACTTAGCTATTGTTAGACTGCTCTCTCTTTGTCTCTTTCCTCTTGCTCCTCACAGAAAAGAGGAGGGTCACCTTTGAAAGTAAGTTAGCAGTCACCACAGAGTGTCCCCTCACATGCATGAGCTCATCTAACATGCATTATGCTGTATACTCGAGACACATTTTCATTTTCAAACTGTAAAACTGTCTCGTCTAAATAATGTGTGACTCGACCAAAGTCTCTTTAAGTCTGTTGTGCTCTCTTTTTCCTCTGCCTTATTTCCTGGAGTCATCATTTAAATGGCTTATGGCAGGATAGGTTGCTTTAATGCATTCCATGCTCATTGGCATTCATAATCTTATTCTGATTGACTATTTTACAATACATTAATAGCTTAATATCTGCAAGTAAAAATAATTAATTAATTATTCAAATTGCCCCATGCTGCTTGATAAAACAGGATCTCATTATGATTTTGGTAGTTTCTATTTTTCCTTGTGTCGACTCCCATCCTTTCTAACATCTCCCTCCACCTTTTATTTTGCAGAGTTTGGTCGTCGTGTGAAGGAAAGAATGCACCACAACATCCCTCATCGTTTCACTGTGGGTCTCAACATGAGGGCTGCAAAGTGCGCCGTCTGCTTGGACACGGTGCATTTTGGACGACAGGCTGCCACTTGTCTGGGTCTGTATCCTGCACTGTAGATGTGAAAGCCAAATGTGAAGACATTTTGGTGAACAAATTGTTGGCCGGCTCTCACAAATATACCCAGAAATAGCTCTTGTTGTGTGGCCATCAAAAAAGTCTGACTCATGCGAAGAATATGTTCTCAATCCTGTAAAAGAAATCTGTGATTTCCCAAACTAAAAAGTGAGTCTAAAACACGGCTATTGTCAGATGTGATGACGGCAATAAAAATGATAAAAGCTACAAGACAAGGCAATAAAAGTAGAACAATTTTCACCAAACATGATTTGAATATCAATGTGAACTGTTGACATGTTTTGTTTTTGTTTTACTTACAATGTAAAACTCAATTGCTTTATTCAATGTTTACACAGGAGAAAAACAAATGTCTGTTGTTTAAAAATAGTGACATCTAATGTGAGATTGCCGATTGTTATAAATGGTGGACTCCTCTGCTCGCCCCCTCCCTTTCCCAAGTACATTGAAGAGCTGTGGCCTTCATATACCAGAAATGATATTGTTCTTCATTTGTTTAGAATTCTTCCACTGTACCCTCTGTCTGGTTTGTCTTCATGGACTGCTGTACAATCATGGTGGCACAATATGGCAGCCTCGATAATTGGGGCCATCTCATACATATAAGAGGTTTATTCTTGAGGCCACGGAAAAACAATTATTATAGCATCTCTAGACTTAAACAATCATTTCTAAATTTCGGTCTTTAAACGATCCTAAATGTTACAGACTGGACCCTTAATTTTCTGACTATAGTATTCATTGATTTCAACTTATTTGTGTTTATTTATTTATTTATTTATTTATTTAATTTAACAACTGGAACAACCATTTTGGTCATATCACCCAGTCCTTGCTAGAATGTTTTGGGTCATGGTGATGTGCTTTTTCTCTTTCAAACTTGAGTCTTTGAAACTCTCAAAACATTTCAGAATTGCTGATAATCAAACAAAAATTATTAAATACTTTAAAATATATTCCATGTAAGCATTTATTCACCCTCTCTCTGTGTCTTATTGTAGAGTGCCACACCCTGTGTCACCCTAAATGCTCACCTTGTCTTCCGGCCACCTGCGGTCTGCCAGCCGAGTATGCCACTCACTTTTCAGAGGCTCTGTGCCGAGAAAAGGCAAACTCGCCTGCGCTGCAGGTCAAAGAGGCCAGTGGGCATGTGCGCTTGGAAGGATGGATGAAGCAGCCCAGGTAATTGTTGCAGTCTGACATTTTAACATCATACAGTATGTTACACACACACAGTATTAAAAGTGTCAATGTGTGCTTGTTCACATAGAAATGGAAAGCGTGGTCAGCAAGGCTGGGAGAGTAAGTATGTGGTGCTGGATGGAACCAAGGTGTCCGTCTATGACAATGAACCAAGAGAGGGTGAGTATTTATATTCATTACCATTGACAATAGCAGTGTTTGCTGATTTATATATATGTATATATATATATATGTATGTATGTATGTGTATATATACATATATATACATACATATATATATATATATACACACACACGTGTATATATATATATATATATGTACACACACACATATATATGTATGTATATATATATATATGTATGTATATATGTATGTATATATGTATATATGTATGTATGTATATGTATATATATATACGTATATGTATATATATATATATATGTATATATATATATATATACGTATATATATATATATATACATATATGTATATATATATATATACATATATGTATATGTATATATATGTGCGGTCTATATATATACATATATACATGGGGATCCACTTTTTTAAAGATGACAAACTATTGCAACCCATTTTACAACTGAAGATTTGTGCATAAGAAAGTGTTTCTAACAATGTTTAGTGGCTAATTTACTATATCAATCTTAGAATTCTAAAGGGTATATCTTTTGATGAGTAAATCACAACTTAAAATGAGCCAATTTAGTTGTTGACCCAAACAAAACTGCCTGTGTCCCAAATCAAGAAAATTTCTCATCCAGTTTTAAATAAAATGTCTTGTGTTTCCATGACGATTGGAAACACAATCCTGTTAAATAACAGAATTTAACAGGAAATCTTGTGTATTGTCTATTCCAGATTGTGTAAAGGCTGAGGAGGAGTTTGAACTCTGTATGCCTGATGGAGATGTGACTGTTCACGGAGCTGTTGGAGCCTCTGAGCTCATCAACACTGCCAAGTCAGGTAACTGATCAATACCACCCTATTCTCCAAAGCACAGACTATTGTTAGGATGTTAAGCGTATCATCCTGGCTCTGCATTTTAAAATTGATCCACATATAACATCTTACTCACTGTGATTCCACAACACAACAAAAATGTTGTTGTGTTGAACATTCTGCTGAGCTTTGAAATTAAGCTGTTAACAAGCAAGCAATGCAGTCAATGTATCTGTTTATGTGCACAGACATCCCATATGTGTTGAAGTTGGAGTCACATCCCCACACCACCTGCTGGCCAGGCCAGTCTCTCTATTTCATGGCCCCCAGCTTCCCTGACAAGCAGCGCTGGGTGGCTGTGCTAGAGTCTGTGGTGGCCGGTGGCCGTGGATCTAAAGACAAAGTGGATTCTGATGCTGTAAGTATTGTGGGAATATTATATGTTTGAGATTGGTTCTTGGTTCTCGAGGTTTTCTTTCAAACATATAAGATATTAAACATGTTTCAAATTGTAACTTAATCCCGGGGGGGCTGTAGCATTTGGTGTGAAACTATATTGGATACCTCCATTAAACATCAGCCAGAGCCTTCACTTCTTTTTCTCCCCCTCCCTCTTCTTTCTCTCTCTGCATGTTCTCAACATGGTCTTTTATTTGTGTGTTGTCATCGTCTCTGTGGACGTCTCCACACTGTGCGTTTGTATCTCCATTCAACTGGGTTTTGTGGATCATACTTTAGGCAGGTGTCTCTAAAAGACAGAAGAACCTATCCCCACTGGTTCAGGTACAGTAAGTACCTGCACGAACGCTTGTGGCATCAGTCGACCGACCGGCTGAGCATGCAGTAGCTTTGCGCATATGTCAAATTCTGCTGTTCGGTACAGGTCAACGCAGTCTCAGGCTCAGATACTGAATACGATTCATGGGAATAGCTCACACATAAAACATACAGCAACACAGTGCATGGATGCGATTAGACATTGCTGTGCGCCTTTGGCCTGGTGTCATACGTTGTGTTGTATTGTGGCGTGGCCTGCATGCTTCTGCAAAAGCAATGCTCTGCTTAGCCCCTGTCACTGAATGTCTATGCTCCCCTTGCAACTTGAGCTTGTGTCAGACTGCAGATTTCTGTTAATGTCCCTGTAAAGCACAAACACAGTTTCTCTTGTTCACACATATATATATATATATGTTAGAAAATAGTCTCTGAAGTAAAGACTTGTGGAGTAAAGAATTATGAAAACATGTATGAAGTATGAAAACAGTTCTTCTCAGTCTTCTGTCCAATATCACAGCCATTTAACCCCTTTGAAACAACTTAACTATTACACCGTGAAAACTGCCCCACTAGAAATAAGCCAGATATTCTTAAATTGATTAAAACGTTTTTGTTTTAAGAAAAGTAATGTGCCAGGGGAAGCACATTTTGCTTTTCGGACTGTAATGTGCCTCAAAGCAAAGAAAAACAGGTCCAAGTCTAAACAAAACTGTGCTTATCAAAAGCAAAGCAATTATGTCATTTATGAAATGTTTACACAAAATGATTCTTCCTTAACCTGATAAATTTAAGAATGTATACCGTTTGAGAGTTTCTTATATTTGCTCGCATACCAATCCCTGATGGTGAATTCTATTTCTATATTCAACACATCCTCAATACATAGACGTAGTAAACATTTTGGCTTGTTACTTGTAATTAAAGCTTAAAGTATGCTGTAATATCTTAGGAAGACGACCCCCCTTAAAGTTAGATTATTTTTCTTTCTTCAGAATCAATTTTTGCAGTGTAGATACACATTGTGTGTTTTTAAAAGGCTGTATATGGCACCAGCATAATTCTGGGCATTCTTGAGGATCTTCTTTATCTGCTCCCACAAAGCCTAATGAATAGTTTTGCTAAATACATGGGATGAAAACCAAACCGCTTCATAACATAACTATTCCAAAGGTTTCGATAAAATAGATTAGTATGCTTGGCTATAGTTGATCTGTTGTGAGATAAATCCTTCTTTCACTCAGTTACTCAAGTTCACACCACAGCAACTGTCAGTAGTGACTTCTGTAAAATGGTGTGTGTATTGGTTGGATGTTATATACTGTATTATTGCTCATCATGATAAAAAGCACTAAAAATAAGTAAATTGTGGTGAATTTCCTTTATTGCGATCATCATGAATATAAAAATAAGACAAATATAGGCAAACAAGACAAACAGGACAACAACTGTAAACAATAACTAAACAGACCAGTAAAAAAACAAAAACTGTAAACAATAACTTAACAGACCAGTTAAAAACAAGAAACTGAACTGTAAACAATAAACATAACAGACCAGTTAAAAACAAAAAAACAAAAAAACAAAACTGTAACAATAACTTAACAGACCAGTTAAAAACAAAAAAACAAAACTAACAATAACTTAACAGACCAGTTAAAAACAAAAAAACAAAACTGTAACAATAACTTAACAGACCAGTTAAAAACAAAAAAACAAAACTGTAAACAATAACTTAACAGACCAGTTAAAAACAAAACAACAAAACTGTAAACAATAACTTAACAGACCAGCTAAAAGCGAGGAACAAAACTGTAAACAATAACAGACTAATACAGTGGTGACACAAACATAGTTATTTGGTTTGCACACTGTTGTACTGAGAGTGACTTGAAAATCCTGTCTAGCTCACCAGCATATAGTTATTTTTCAATGTGCCACAATGAGGAGCTGCAGACGGAAGACAATGTCTGTCTAAGTTTAACAATCTTCCCAATAATATTGTGAATCACAATTATTTTGGTCAGGTTCATCCCAATCCCTGTGTCTATAACCGGCAAGGAAGACCATAAGGACAGTACAAATTTAAATATACTAAATTAATAAACTAAAAATATTTTCCTTAATTAATTAATTTCCATTGTTGGTTTTATTATACTGGTGTGAAGTGGCTATTGCTGTGGAGAAGGAATACAGCTGATATACCAACTACTTCTGTATTTAGCTTTGAGCATCAAACTTTCCAAGATTAGCATCAAATGCTTGCTCAATCCCTGGTCATCCCTGTTAAATTATCCTCCCGAAATCTTTTATTCATTTATTGCACCGTGTCCGTGTCTCTGTGTTTGTTTCTTGTCTGAATAGAAACTTCTTGGCAACTCGCTGCTGAAACTTGAGGGCGACGACCGTCTGGACATCAACTGCACACTGCCTCTCACTGACCAGGTACGAGGACAGACTTGAACAAAGAGATGTGAGCTGGATTAGGAGGTGATCACATGCAGTGCCCAAAAATAAATTTTTAAAAAAGTGGAAGAAGCCAAAGCTGTTTTTAACTGAGGTGCTTGGGGGTCATACTCTTGTCGTTGGTAGGCAACCAAAACATGGGAGCTGCTGAGACGACCAGCCTTATTGAATAAAATCAACACATTAAACCAAGAAACATAATCAAAACAAAGAGAATAGATTGTCAGCACAGCTGCTTTGCTGCTGGATGCGTGTGTGAGAAGAAAATTCAGGAGCTTCGTCTGAATTATGGAGGTTCAGAGCTAATGTCCCAGTGGACAAAGACCAGTTTGACTTGATTCCTTGGCCTGAGTATTAAACGATGTGTTGAAAGTGCATTTCAAAAAGTTGAAATTATATCGTCTGATGCAATTCGGACACACCCGGAAAAACTAGTCTGTCACATCCAACCTCCCATTATTCAGCCTTCCTGTTAGATACTTCCTCTGAAGGCTACACAATTCTGTTGCATATTCACTTGTTGAGTCTTTGTCTTCCTTGTGCTTTCCCTCAGGTTGTGTTGGTTGGCTCAGAGGAGGGTTTGTATGCTCTGAATGTCATAAAGAACTCTCTGACCCATATCCCCGGGCTGACCTCAGTCTTCCAGATCCAGATCCTGAAGGAGCTCGATAAGCTGCTAATGATCACTGGTTAGCACATGACATTATATGAGGCCAATATCCTCAATTGTTCAGTCTTTATTTGTCATTTTAACATACAGTATTTGTGCAGTTGATTCAGTGCAAATTGTTGTGAACATTAACTGGGAGTGATGTCTACAGAGTTCCAATTGAGAAGTTGGCCATTGTTGGCAATATCAGTCGATAACAACACTTCTTTGCGCACACAATTAGCTTAGCAATATATCACCAGTTAAAAATTAAACACTATGTCAGTAAATCAAATTACTGGGGGAAACCCTGCTGTCTATGCAAATAAGGCGCACGGAGAAGATCATTCAGTCCTGGCGTGTGGGTTTCGCCGGCTAACACACAAAAGCTAACGGAGAAGCTAAAAACACAAGGCAACACACTTCCGGGGGTGTTTTCTTACTCTGAGGTAAAAAAAAAAAAAAAAAAGGAGACGCCCTATAGGGGACAACAATTCACATGCAAACGATGCCACGCAGTGTCTGCAAGTGTATACTGCAGGCGTGAACCAAAACGTGAACAACAAAAAAGCCCTTACAGAATACAACCACTTCTTCTCTTTTAACCATGACTAAAGCATTACTCAAATAATAATTCAAATCAATAAGTATGAAAGAACGTTACAACAGAGTGTTTTTTTAAGGAGAGCTTTAAACTGAAAGACGTCGACCACGGACATGCAAAATGCTGATAATGAAAGAAATGTCGCAACAAACTGCATACATTTTTTTATTTGACGAAAGTCTTAACAAAGATTTGCAGTCAAAACAAATGGACATGTAAGACTGTGGGATGGCACCGATTTTCGGTCTTGGAAAGTCAATGAAAGGTTATGGAGAAGTCATGGAAAATGATAACTAAAAAAGTGTACGAACCCTGCTTTCAAGAAATACAAGCAGAAATGTTGTCTTACCACTTTCCAGCATGCTTTGGGAACAAATCCCGGTCTGATTGATCATTACAGAGCGACATTAGATCGTTCTGATTAGAGAAGGGCGAATGTCCGCACAAACGCCAGAGCCAGAGCTATGGCGCTGCGTAACTGAAGACGCTGCAGAGTCACAGAGTTATTACGCACTGCACAGGGAGCCTCCATTTACAGCGAGTTATCATAGTTTTGTTTTTTTTTTTTTTTCAAAACAAGTTCTTTTTAGACCAATAGTGACATGTTAATCTAATTAAATGGGTTTTAATAATTTGGTACCTAAGAAATCCCAAATGGCACAGATGGTGCCGAACTGAGCCAAAAGAGAGAACGCCAAGACATCGCTTTACTAAAACCTCTGTAATTTCACTCTGCTTCACTTCAGCAGCATCAGACTTTGCATAGCTCATGTCCACGTGTTGTTACATGACTTCCATGTGTTTTTAAGCTCCTACTGCATATTTTAAAGGTGATATTTGCTTTAAAATGCAATATTTTTTTAGGCGAGAGAAAAAATCCTTCAGTTATGCTGTGTTCCATGTACATTTATTGTGGCATCTACAGTGGAACTTACACCTCTGGTGGAATCTCACAAGTGTTATCTTTATTTTGATACCAAGAAAATCCACATAGAGCGTGTTACTGCAGAGATTTACTCTATGGGCATGTCATTGTCGAGCAGGAACTCCAAAAAGAGGGTCAGGGAAGAAGAGGTTAATACAACAAACTTGCTATTATCCCATGTCAGGGTTGGTGAGGTGATCCGATTTTCCGAGTTGGAAATCTGAGTTCAGGGGACATTTCTGTGTAAGAAAAACCCCATGAAGAATGATGACTGCTGACTAGCATTATGTTTTGAAACGGGTCGTTTGTAGCTTGGTGGTAAAGGTATCAGTAAAAATATCTCATTAAAACTTAAGCCATTAAAACTTAAGTTTTAATGCCTAAAGAGGCAAAAGGGTCACTGATAGATATTTAAGATTGTGGTATTTTTTATCGGACACAAAAAATGTTTTGAGCTATCCCTAATGGTAATCGATTTGGATCACTATGTGAACCGAACCAAATGTTGTGTCTTCACTGTTATGCATTTTTTCATTCACGTTGTCCTCCAGGAGAGGACAGGGCGCTGTGTCTAGTGGAGATCAAGAAAGTGAAACAATCTTTGTCACAGTCCCATCTCCCAGCTCAGCCTGACCTCAACCCCTTCATCTTTGAGACAGTGAAGGGATGCCACCTCTTCTCCTCTGGAAAGGTGAGTCAGACTGTTGTTACTTACGCAGAGCAAAGTCTTTCCAGTTAGTTATGCTATCACGTGGTCAGAGTTGATGAACAGAGTAATATCGTTGTGCTGTCTGATTGAAGATATTTACTGCCGTCTTGATTGTTTCCCTCTTTGCAGATTGATAATGGGACTTGTATTTGTGCTGCTATGCCGAATAAGATTACAATCCTGCGACACAACGAAAGCCTCAATAAGTTCTGCATCAGAAAGGTGAGTTGACTTTAGGGGGTAAATATCCTAATGTAAAGCTCCTAATACAATTTTCTATAGTAGAGCCTCATGGCTATGCTTGCACTGGCAATGCCTTGCAACAGTTAAGAGTAAGAGTCCTATACTCTGGCCAAAACGGTGAAAGAAGAGACTGCAGTATTTTACTCACTGACTGCAGGCACACTAATGATCAACCACGTCCTTTAACTGCACTACTCAGTCGTACGTGTGGTTCACACTGGACTCATGGTGTATGCATCACTGATGCTTTCCTTCATGTTTTTAATTTCAGCATCCATGTTAACAGGTTAGCATGAACACTGCTCTTGTGACTCATGTGTGAAGTGTGCAGTTCCTAAATACAGGCAAATTAAAGATCTGTTGACATTGATATTGACAGTCTACCGACAACGACAATGACTCAAATTGTCTCACTCTGCCCTCCCTGCACACAAGGCAATCTTATTTTGGACTGTTCCTGTGGTTCCCCGGTGATGGAACAAGCTCCCTAATGCTTTCAGAGCAGCAGAATCTTTCTCTGTTTCTCTCATGAAACTCCCTTTGAAGAACACCGTCTCTCTAAAATCTCATAACACCACAAACTAACTGTCCCTTAATTGTCTTGAGCACACTCTCTCACTGTGCAGTAACTCTTCATATGTCTGTGATTGCACTGTAGATTTTAAATGAACATTTTCTATTAACACTAGTAAAATGTAACGTTGAGGTAACTAAAGCTACTCATCGTTGCTTGATGTCAGAGGCTTTCCTGTTTGGCCCAATGAGCTGCAGAAGGTCCATCCATCCATCCATTATCTACCGCTTTTTCCTCCACCAGAGGGTCGCTCTGGTAGAGGGTGCTGTGCCTATCTGACATTGGGCGATAGGCGGGGTACGCCCTGGACAGTTCGCCAGTCCATCGCAGGGCCACATATAGAGACAAACAACCATTCACTCACACACACTCACACCTACGGTCAATTTAGAGTGACCAATTCACCTAATCCCCATATCGCATGTTTTTGGACTGTGGGAGGAAGCCGGAGAACCCGGAGAAAACCCACGCACACACGGGGAGAACATGCAAACTCCTTGCAGAAAGGCACTTGTTCCAAAGTTGTTCCAAACGGGGCTCGACCCAGGAACCCGGGTCTTCTTGCTGCAAAGGCAAGAGTGCTAACCACTACACCAACCGTGGGCCCCTGCAGAAGGTCTCCTTTTTTAAGTCATGTTATAATATCTATAAGATGGTAGTGAGATGCTTCGATGTATGGCTTGGAGACAGTGACACTGTCTAACAGACAGGAGACACAACTGGAGGTATCAGAGCTGAAGATAATAAGATTTGTGTTGGGAGTGACCTGGACGGACAGGATTAGAACTCTCAAGGTTTTAGTCAAGGTTTTAGATGGTTTGTTCACCTGCGGAGGAGGGATAGTTATTATATTGGCGAGATTGATCTGCCGCGCAGGAGGAAAAGAGGAAGACCACAGACAGCGTTCATGGATGTTTAGGACATGAGTACAGTTGGTGTAACAGAAGAGGAGACGAGGAATAGGGCAAGATGGTCAGATGATCTGCTGCAGCGACCCCTAAAGAGAGAAGCCAGAAGATGATGATCTGTTCATCCACTGACATTTAACCAAACGAGTAATGCTTCATAAATCACACACAGAACATATTTCATCACGAAGGAGATGAAACTGTGTCTTATTTAAGGCAGCGATGAGTTTGATTAAGTGTCGCTGTATAACTTTAGTTTGTATTTACAGGAGATTGAGACGTCAGAGCCCTGCAGCTGTATCCACTTCACCGGCTACAGTATTATTATTGGCACCAACAAGTTCTATGAAATTGAGATGAAGCAATATGTTTTGGAAGGTAAAGAGTAACATTTGTTTTTTAAAATATTGCTTCTTTTCAACCAGATAGCGTTCTACTGAGCTCTCTGAGGTTTGAACACGCTCACCTGAACAAGCCGACTAATAATACAGGTGTTTTATTTTCCTGCAGAGTTCCTGGATAAAAACGATGTCACATTAGCTTCAGCTGTCTTTGCTGCGTCCTCCCACAGCTTCCCCATCTCCATCATTCAGGTCACCACTGCTCCACAGAAGGATGAATACCTGCTCTGTTTCCACGGTGAGATGTTTACTCTCTGTCTGTGTGCTGCTCATATCATGTGCTGCCCATACTATGTGGATTCAGTTCAGCATGTCAACCAAATATAACGCTTGGGAGAACGCAAAGTTCTTGTGTAGAACGTGGTTTCTGCTTAGTTTTGTCAGGAGATAATTTGTGTCCTATATATTTACAAACAGGCAGTTTTATTTGATTTATCTTCTCCTCGCAGAGTTTGGTGTTTTTGTGGATGCATATGGTCGCAGGAGTAGAAGTGATGATATCAAATGGAGCCGTTTGCCACTCTCCTTTGGTGAGTGTCCAGTAGAATTTCTTTCTTTCAAATATTTATATTCACTCATTCAGTTATTTCATTCTCAAAAAAACATATATGATTGTGTGTTTTTTGTTGTTGTTGATTTTGTTTGGTTTTTTTTAGCCTACAGAGAACCTTACCTGTTTGTGACCTACTTCAACTCTTTGGACGTTATTGAGATTCAGGGACATGCTGCTCTTGGGTAAGATTATCTATTAAACAGCAAAACAGCTAATTATTATTATCAGGGTTAACTGAATAAAACCATTCTTTTAGTTCATGTTATATTACACAGACTTTTTTTTTGGGGGGGGGGTACAAATCAACCCTACTATAATTGCTTTTACTGGTGCTCACATGTAGCACACAAGAAAAAAACAGCAAATCATTGATTTAATTCACTGCTGATTTATGATACATTACCTGATGTCATTTTCTCTTTCCAGGCCTCATTCGTATGCACACCTGGATATCCCAAACCCACGCTACCTGGGCCCAGCCATCTCCTCTGGCGCCATCTACCTGGCCTCATCCTACCAGAACAAACTGAGGGTCATCTGCTGCAAAGGTAACCTGGTCCAGAGCCAGGAGGGTGGAGGAGACCTGCAGCGCAGCAGCTCCGGACGCAGGTGACATCACATTTCAGCCCCAGCTCACATCGGCATGCTCACATTCTGTTGTAGTTGATAATATATTTAATTTCATGTTGGCATTGTAAAACCTCCACCACTACATTTCATGTGCATAGCTCAAATACATTCTGGGATGAAAGGATGAGTAAACTAATGAAACAGGACAAATCTGTAGTATCTTGTATTACTTAAGCAGAATGATTACATATTTTTAGGTGCTGAATGCAAGAAATGTATTATATTACTGGGTTCTTGCCAGGATTTTATTTTAGCGTAATGGCCAGCGACCAAGTGGGGGGGGTTGGTGTGGAATGAAATCGAGTCATTGGGAGACACTTAAGTGTATTTCATGAGTTGTACATATAGTTAGTATAGTTGGACATTTTTAAAGTTATTCAAACGCATAACAAGGAATAGGTGAGGTATAATCTGCCAAATATTAGCCTCAGGATCGAAATCAAATTTTTAGGGCAGAAAATTTTGTTTAGGTTACAAGGTAGGAACTGAAAAGAAAAAAAAAAAGTCAAAGTGCCTTTCAAAAAATGTGTTTCAAAATGACATACTAGCTCCATCAAACGATATTTCCATCCAGGGAAATTCATTCTTCCCTGGTGAGGTCGATGCCCAATTTTTGCGTTTTTTGGAGTCGGACTCCTTCGCCCCTTCAGCTTCATTGTCCTTTCATTTACAAGAAGCAGCCGCATCGTTTTTGACCTGATGTGTGCCAGGCCTGCTGGTTTCCTTTCTCGACTAGGCTAGCCAGCTTACTTGCCATCAGATTCATTCAGAGTGGGATTGTCCAATTTTCTCTGAGAAACTGCTCTGAAATACGATTTGCGATACTACACGTGCGTTTGTTATTTCCACACTTTGATGCTGGTATGATCAGATCGAACATTAGCCAAGAACATGACACGTTTCAACAAGGAAATCGGCACGGCACTGAAACTCACAAAAATCGCAAGTCATAGCGAAGCGTTACCGTGCGCTAGCTAGAACCCTGAATATTAAAACATAAAAAATGACCATGATGTATCATCAGAGATTGAGTTTACATTGAATTGAAATACTGGCTACACCATTAATTGGTGCAGACAATATGTCGCACCACCCACTGCCAACTACCCAGTAACGCAGCTCATAAGAATTTCAACACAACATTTATATGAGAAAATAATCTACAGATAAATCGATTCTGAAAATAATCGCTTGTTGCGGTCCAAATACAAACCTAGAAAGCTTCACTATCTTTCTCAAACGCTTCTTGACCAGAAGAGAAGGAAGTTCAAATATAAGGCACAATTGACTGTAAGGGAAATTGATGGCATTTCCTTATTTCCAACAAATCTGTCAAAGAAAGCCCCTGCTTTCAACTGGGAATAGAGTAACTATTTGAAATGTTGTACATATTTTACGTATGTCATTGCCTTTGAAGAGAAATTAAATTATCTCACGCAATAATCAGGATTACTCAAACAAACTTTTATGGAAAGTGCTTCTATGCTTTACATAAAAGCACAATCAAATTAAAGCTATAATTTAGATTTTTTGCATTGGAAACACATGCTCAGTTGTCTTATCGACACATCTGTAATAACTCATTATAGTGTGAAATAAAATAGATGGAGAAAATATAACACTCTGTGAATAATTCTGCTGTAAAAAAAATAATAAATCATGCTGACAGAAAAGAAACATCTTCATTTAAAGGCTCATCCTGAAAGTTATTTAACCATCTCATTTATTCATCATTATTTTTTTGTGAAATATATAACATGAGAGATAACCTGCACTGCAAAACACAGGTGGTGGTGGTTTAGAAAGGTCACTGGGACTAGCTGGCACTGACGGACACAGGTTTACATGCACAGGTGGTGATTGTTGAATTAAGCTCATGGCATGTTAAAGTGTAACTCCTGAATTTCATTCTTTGCAGGAGGAGGGGTTCATTTTTTATCTGTAACAAATCGTAATTTGCCTCTTGATGAGATTGAAAGAAAAGACCTTTTAAATTATCTCTTGTTTGAATGTAGCAAGGAAATTGTTGAATAAAGACTCACTTCCTCCTTTGATGTCCTGAGACTGGTCTATAACAATCAGACGCTCACAAACAAATGGGCCTTTCTTGCTCAGTGTTGAAAAAAATGTTTTGTCCACTCCGCATTTGCCCACTGACCTGATTCCCACAGTGCCAAGCAAAGTCCATATCCCAATACCTCAAATTTCATTTTGCTTAAATCGATGCCCCGTGCCCGTCTTCATGCCTCGGTTCCTCCCTCACAGCCCTAACAAACGCGGGCCTCCGTCGTACAATGAGCACATCTCTAAAAGGCTGGCGGCCAACCCCTTGGTCCACGGAGATCCCGGCACACCTCACCGCTACAGAGAAGCTCGCACCGAGTTCCGTCGCGATAAGTCCCCCAGCCGTCCCATGGAGAGAGAGAAGTCTCCCGGCAGGATGCTGGAGAGCCGGATAGTGGGGTCTCCAGGTAGGGCCATGGTTGACCCCCGGTTAGAGCGCTCCCCGGGCCGGGCCATGGCTGACCCTCGCATGGACCGCTCCCCCGGCCGGATGATGGACGTGCGTAGGGAGAGGTCCCCTGGAAGGTTCGAAGAGCGCCAAAGGCTCCATACTGGCTCCGGACGGACTCCCATCAACTCTGTTAACAAGGTCAGTCACACGTTTCTCTTGATTCGTAGAATTTGTTAAAGCGGAACTAGACCGGAAGTTCCTATTATCGCTGTTTTTTTTGGTGTGTATCTGCGTCATTACCTTGTTTATGAAGCCTGAAGGTTCTAAACAAACAGTTCAGCTATTGCTGAGATCGTTGTGTTTGATTGTAATCTTGGGGCTCAACGAGATCACTGAAAATCCCGTAATAGTTACGTAAGCAGCAGTTCTCCTGAACAACCGATCGTCCTGCTCCGGGCACTAGTCCGGGCACATCCGGTTACGTACATTGAACCGCAGAAGAAGAATAACGTCCGTTGTGGAGGTGTTTCACGAGCGACAGTGTCTTCTGACTCTGGGTCTGACTCCGGTTTAAAGTCATAAAGGGACTGTGGCGGGGAGTCGTGAAGAAGCTATTTTTAAACACTGTTAAAACAATGTTTTTATAATGAGGAGCAGTGCATCTGCCGTTCCAGAGGGGGGCGCTGCGCTTCTGAGAACGGATGTGCTGGATAGTACTGGCCAATCACAAGACTCTGTCTTCTGGGGGTGAAAGTTCACTCTGAAATCTCGCAGCAGAAAAACACTGTCGGAAAAGAGGATTTCTATCGGCTAGTTTACAGCAACTAGGAGGTTTTTGACCATAAAAACAAGTTAATATATGTAAGTAGACCTCCATAACTAACATATATGTGCAACAGGACCACTCTATGTGACCTTTAAAGGTTCGGTGTGAAGGATTTAGTGACATCATATTGGTGAGACTGCAGATTGTAGTTAAAACAGAAGACTCATCCCTCCCTGTCCAAAGCATATCAGGAGGTTGTTGTTTTGTTTTTGTAGTAAGCTTCCACTTCAAAACAAGATCAATGTCGACTTATTCTAAAACATCCCTATAGGTACCACAATCAGTCTCTTCCCTCCTTAATATTACACAAAATGAAATAGCTGAGGGGCCCACGGTTGGTGTAGTGGTTAGCACTCTTGCCTTTGCAGCAAGAAGACCCGGGTTCCTGGGTTCGAGCCTCGTTTGGAACAACTTCGGAACAAGGGCCTTTCTGCAGGGAGTTTGCATGTTCTCCCCGTGTGTGCGTGGGTTTTCTCCGGGTTCTCCGGCTTCCTCCCACAGTCCAAAAACATGCGATATGGGGATTAGGTGAATTGGTCACTCTAAATTGACCGTAGGTGTGTGAGTGAATGGTTGTTTGTCTCTATATGTGGCCCTGTGATGGACTGGCGAACTGTCCAGGGTGTACCCCGCCTATCGCCCAATGTCTGCTGAGATAGGCACAGCACCACCCGCGACCCTCTGGTGGAGGATAAAGCGGTAGATAATGGATGGATGGAAATAGCTGAACTTGGCATTAAGAAGAATGTCTATGTCTTGGCTGGGATGACGTGATAAGAAACGTTTCTTTTGCTCTGTTGAGTTATCGGGGGGGAACTGCTGGTATTACATCTTTAGTGGCACATTTCATACCTTTGTACACAGTCAGACTATACATATTCTACCCAGCTACTTGTGTTAACTTCATATTTAACAGTTAGATATGAGAGTGCTGTTGATTTTCTCACCTAACTTGGCAAGAAAGTTAATTATTCCAAACTGTCGGCGCCCATATTGGCATTAATATGTATAATTGCATACTGGCAAACACACCATGATATGACTACTTACCAAAACAGTAGGCTGAATTGACTTCTATTCTTGTGGCCTTCTGTAACTAAAACAGTATACATGTTCCTACATTTGGTTCCACTTCATTTGATGATCAAAAGTTCTTGCATGTATGAAGCTGACTGTATGGTGTGTCTGTTTTCTGCAGGTATGGGACCAATCATCTGTTTGAGCTGCAGCAGACCTACATACCCAGCGTAGACAGAGAAAACCATCTTTGGAAAAGGGAAAAGGAAGAACCAGTGAGACTGTCGCCACCTCATGATGAAAAACACTGCCAAACTTCTGTTTTTCTAAGCTAGAAAAACCCACAGAGGAAAACACTCTAACAGAGAGAGAGAGAATGACAGAAATAAAGAGATGTCATTATAATCAGGTTATTTTTTCCTTAATGAACTTAACCCAAGTCAACAAGTTCAACAAAATGCCATATTTAAAATCTGAGCAGGGTTTTTTTGCAACAGAGTGCGCTTTATTCTCTGAGAAGGTAGTCAAAAAATGAGGTATGGGTTCTCAAATTAGTCTCGACTGGTAGGTTTCTCTCGCGCCCAAGATAAGCACAGCCGTAGCAACTTTATTTCACAGGTCAACTAGATATGTTCACAAACACAAACTCCTCTCCACTGTAGCTGCAGATGAGGTCAGGAGAGTAGCGGACATCTAATAGCATTTCTGGCTCCAGTCCTGCACTGATATATCAATACACAATCATTAATAGCTAATAACAATCATGTTTTTTTTAGCTAACCTCAGTCTTCTGACTCAGACTTTGGCTAGTGAAAGAAATCAGGACGGTTGCAGCACAAAACACTAAATGTGACTAAAAAATGTAAGTAAATTAAAAACCTTCCTTCCCTGTACAACCACACACTTGGATGATCGTCTGCCCACACGTTACAGGTAGGTCGACGCAAAAGCTGCACTACACACTATCCCACACAGTGATGAAACAGGACCTTTCTAACCCCTCAGAACGCTCTCTGACTGTAAATAAACAAGACATAATTTTATATATATTGAGAAGGAATTTCAAGGCTGGATTAAGCCGTGTCTATTTTTGTTAAAGAACAAAACAGTTATTACATGTCCTTATGAATGTTCAATGAGTATTCTTTCAATCTGTCCAAACGTCTTTTAATCAAGTGAGTGATTGTATCTGGGTCCGACTCATGTATGCACTTCATCTGTCAAAGGCAAAACCTCAGTGCTGAGTTATATGACCGGAGGGAGAAGGGAAAAAAAAAAAAAAAAAGGATCATGTTTGAAGCTTACAACATCGTACTTGAGCATTTCTTTTTGTACAACCTCCCTTGATATTATATGTAACCCAACAATGTTCAAAGTGAAAGATGAAAATAATCTTTGTTTTTTTTTATTTTCCCTTTATTTGTAAATGGCATGGATATGTATATCTGAAATGAAACGGATTGTCGTCCTCTTCCGTTGGCCTCTGCCTCATATATGGATTATATTTTTATTCCACATCTCAAGAATGAAGCACGTGAATAATATCTCCTTTTCTTACCCGTTTGCACAGTTCTAATTAGTAAACGTTTGTTTTCTTTTAACGCGACACTCATAGCAAGCTAAAAGCTAAATATTCCAGACTAAACGTAAAAAGCACTACAATCCGTCCACACTGCACTTAAAAAATCTTTATTTCTACAGATCTCAATTGGATCCCTGGAAATAAAAAGTGGGTCCTTTGCATAGCGGCCATTTTGAAATGTTTCATCCGAAAAAGCACAGCTTTTACTGATCACTTGCAAGTCAGGACAGTGATCAGTCATTTCCTCAAATGGCCACCGTTCAAAAGGCCCATTATATATACATATATATGTGTATATATATATGTATACATATATACATATATACATATATATATATATAATTTTCAGTCATGTATTTAGAATACAAACGCTGTCCTTTTAACCTGCCTGGTGTGTCCGCCAACAGTAGAGCTCTTTATAGGGAGATGCATCTTGAATTATTCCAATTTGCTCTTGCTCTTTATTTAAGATATACAACAAAAATATCTTCCTGAATGTATTCAACATCTAAGAGCATAGAACAGCTTCAGTGGTCACAACAAAAAAAAGCACCCACTGCGAAATATTGCACAAGTTTTCTACTGGTTTCTGTGGGACTCTCTACCCCCTAAATCTTTTGCATTTCAATTAGTTTATCCACACATTTCTGAATCACAATGCCGTAACGATGGATATGATATTGATGTCTGCTAAGAAAAAAAAAAAAAAAAGTTTTATTAGCGTTCCCTGTAGAGACTTTGTCACAGAATATTAAATAGTATAAGCATTGTCTTTCCCTTCTAATTTGCATCCTTATGTTGTGCTTGTGTGTGTAAAAGCGATAAAACATGTCTCTTCTCAATTGGTTTTACTGAGTACATTGACAAACTTTATACACATACTGTACATGCTGTGGTGTGGACCAACTTTGCTTTTCATCACAATGTAAACACAAACACTCTGGTGTTAAAGGTCACATAGAGTGGTCCTGTTGCATATAAATGTTAGTTATGGAGGTCTACTTACATATATTAACTTGTTTTTATGGTCAAAAAGCTCCTAGTTGCTGCAAACTAGCCGTTAGAAATCCTCTTTTCTGACAGTGTTTTTCTGCTGCGAGATTTCAGAGTGAACTTTCACCCCCAGAAGACAGAGTCTTGTGATTGGCCAGTACTATCCAGCACATCTGTTCTCAGAAGCGCAGCTCCCCCCTGTGGAACTGCGGATGCACTGCTACTCATTATCAAAACATTGTTTTAACAGTGTTTAAAAATAGCTTCTTCACGACTCCCCACCACAGTCCCTTTGATGACTTTAAACCGGAGTCAGACCCAGAGTCAGAAGACACTGTTGCTCGTGAAACACCTCCACAACGGACGTTATTCTTCTTCTGCGGTTCAATGTACGTAACCGGATGTGCCCGGACTAGTGCCCGGAGCAGGACGATCTGCTGTTCAGGAGAACCGCTGCTTACGTAACTATTACGGGATTTCCAGAGATCTCGTTGAGCCCCGAGATATCAATAAAACACAACATTCTCAGCAATGGCTGAACTGTTTGTTTAGAACCGTCAGTGCTTCATAAACAAGGTAATGACGCAGATACACACTAAAAAAACTCGAGATCTCGAGTTTCCCAAAAAAAAGAAAAAAAATATATTTTTTAAGATTTTTTTTTTTTTTTAAGATTTTTTTGGAAAACTCGAGATCTCGAGTTTCCCAAAAAAAAGAAAAAAAAAATGTTTTGAATAAGGGAAAACAGATTTTTTTACAAGTCAGGGGAGGGAAGGGAAGCACATTTTCTAAAAAATACTATTGCTATTCTAGCAATACAAAGCCACATTCAAATCGGTGAATTATCCAAGCCTGGAGTGGAACGAAAACAAGTGTGGGCCTGACTGGTGCATTGGAGACTTCCGTGTCTGGCCTGCGAGTGGCAGTAATGAGCCACCTCATTGAAGCCTGCTGAAGGTGTTGGGACGTGGGAGGTTTGATGGCAGCCTTTGCTCCAAAAAAGGTACAGAAGCAGCACATTTAGATCCACTGTTTGTGGTCAGACCCACCCAACAACTGTTTTGTATTCATGTTTGGCGTTGGTTCTCAAAGTGCGGCCCGGGGGCCAATGGCGGCCCGCAGAAACATTTCTGGCGGCCCACAATGAATTATAGTTGATAGTTTTAATCCAGGAGCTACTAAACTTGTTAAATGTTTATTGGACATTACTGGATACAGACCAATAAGTGTAAACAAAAATACTGGGTATTTACCTGGTTTCTATATGGTGAATTTTAGTGTATTATTGTGTTATAAGCTGGTAATAAGCAGGTAGCTACAGCCCCCAATTACTAGCTATTTACCCAGTAAATATATGGTAACAGAAATGTGTTACTTGGTATTAACCTGTAATTAGAAGGTAAGGACAATGGCCAAAATACTGGGTAATTACCCAGTAAATTATAAAGCGCTATTATATTAACGCTTATATTACTTAACGCTAAACTGTAGAACTGCAATCTGGTCATTAAAATTATTACAAATGGGATTTCTTTCTGGTTTTTTTTCCCTTTGGCGGCCCTCAGTCCAATGTTGGGTTCCTAAATTGGCCCTCAGGTATCAACACTTTGAGAACCCCTGATGTATGGTATAGAGAATATTTTATTATTTGATGTTTGTAAGTGTGTATAGTTTGAAGTTATACATGTTTAAAGTGGATGAGGATAGGGAGGAATGGTGAAGGCCCCCCCCAGAGTCTAGGAGCACCTCTGGTGAAGAGGAGAATCTCTTCATTTGCTTTATATTCATGAAGCCTTTTTTACTTCACCCTCTTCTTTATTAACCCTGTAAGTATAGAAGGAACATGAACAGTGGTCACCTTTTGAAGCACTCTTCTGTTTTGCTGAGCTTCGACTCAGCCGCTCACTCTCAAGGCCACTTAACGAAACAGCCATTTGTCCGCGTCCACTGTGTGTAAGGAGATATTTGTCTATTTATAGTCTGAGCCCAGTGTTCAGCTAATGCGACACAGAGGCTCGTGTCAAACCCTGAGAGCAGAGCTGACGTTTTCAACAATAGCTGCCACTGCTAATGCTGTCGTCGATTAACAAGAGCTCGTCTGACTCTAACCTCGTCGTTCAGATCGCGCCGAGAGACGACGCTGGTGACATCTGCTGTTGGTTCATCAACAGCGCGGTGTCTGACAGACGGCAGGGAGGCCTTCAGCTCCTCTCTTTATATAGATCACATACAGTACATACGTAAACACGTGTGTGTGCAGGCTGTCACCTCCTCACCTCGGCCCAGGAGTCTCATTCTCACACTCTCACTTTTCTTGACCTGAGGAGCAACAAGTGATACGCGAGCACTTGTTAATGGGTCAGAGGGACGTCGCACATTGTGTAAGGATGTGTTCAGCGTCTGTACTTAAGCGTGTCACGCTTACTGGTGTTGACATCACTGAGCTTAGCTCTGTAATGTCAACACCAGTGTCCAGGAAGAAGGAGATCACATTGTCACTGCACAAGAATTTAACTAAAAATTGTATCTTTGGCCTTTTTCCAAGTTTTCTTTATGCTCAGCTTAAAGGTGAAGTAAGTAGTTTATAGTGCCATCTAGAGGAGAGGCTGAAATTTACAACAAAGAACTGCTCCTCTGCTCACCCCCTCCCTTCCCTGAGCGCTACGGTGTCCTCAGCCGGTCAAATGTCGTCCTCGTCGTCTTTCTCCGTGTCAGCAGATGAGGTTCGTGAGGCGAGGGAGAGGGCGGAGCTACCGCGGCCGTAGCAGACGAAACGGAGAGAGTGGAGGCGGGACTTCAGCTACAAGTAAAGAGACGCTTGATTTGTTCTCTCGCGTTTGTCCTTACAGGCTCCGGTAGAAACATGGCGTCTCTCTGCTAACAGTGGCTATGCAACCGCGGCCCGCGACCGTGTTATTTTACATGACTTTTTGAAACACTACGAAAATGAAACAAAAACTATTATACAGCGACTAGACAATGCAGGAGCACATAATATTTATAAAAAAGTGGATTTTGGGTTATATAAACCCATAAATACTACACATTGTACCTTTAAACTGTGAGCCCTGCATTACTTTCGCTATCTCTCATGCGCTGGAGTTTAGAATATTCAAATGTGACCCACCAGTATTAAACTATTTGCTACAGTATGAGATTATACATTGTTTTTAATATATATTTTTTTTATATATATTGAAGAGAATGACAGTATAATGTGTTTCATTGTCATTTTTAATCGTGACATTTTCAAAAGTAAATGATGGAATGTTCCACTATCTGTATAAAATCTGGAAAAGTGAGAAATGAGACTGTGGTCCAGAGAAACAAATGAGTCCACAAGGAATTGTTTACTCTACCTTTTATCTTATTATGTATATTACTTTCATAGCATTAATACCATTGTTGACTATATAGATCGGACAATGATCCTTAAGAGTTTAGACGGAGCGCAGTTTAAAGTGATTAAGTGCTTCAACCTTCAGTCTGCTCTTGATATTTTAAACCAGTTATTCCACTCTCTTTGTCTCTTTGTGTGTGTGTGTGTGTGTGTGTGTGCATGTGCGTGAAGGCTATGGTCTGTATGGAGCATCATTTACCTGTCACTTCCTAAAGAGGACATAGTTTATAAATATCATCCAGTGGAGCTGAGGGTTGGGGGTACAAAAGCCTCCCACCATCTGCCTATTGTTCACTGGCATCATTGTTGGTCTGACCATCCAGCTGCTCAGCCATGGTAAGTGTGTGTGTGTGTGCACGCGTGCATGCGTGTGTGTGTGTTTGATGATGAAGGGATTGAGTGTGTGTGTTTTGTTTTGTTTTTTGGGCAGTATAGTCAGTCAGTCCAGAGTCTTAGAGTCCATTTTAAGATTCTTTTATTTGTTTTTAAATCTTTAAATGGTCTTGCCCCACCTTACCTCTCTGAGCTTCTCCATCCTTACGCTCCTGCTCGGTGCCTCAGGTCAGCTGACCAGCTGCTCCTGGAGGTACCGAGGTCTAAACGGAAGCTCAGAGGGGAAAGAGCTTTCTCCATTGCCGGTCCCAAACTTTGGAACGCCCTCCCGCTTCATATTAGACAGGGCCCCTCACTGTCCATTTTTAAAACTCATCTTAAAACACATTTTTATTCTTCTGCGTTCAACTCAGCATGAGACTCTGCTCTTGTTTTAGTGTTTTATTGTTTACATTTTTTTATAGTTTTATAGTTTTTTATTGTTTAAACATTGTTATTGTGTTATTGTTTATATATATATATATATATTTATTTATTTTTATTGTTTTATTGTTTTTATTTTGTCTCCTATGTTTTATGTGCCATGTTTTATTTATTGTACTGTTAAGCACTTTGTACCAGCTATAGCTGCCCAAAGCGCTCTATAAATAAAGTTGAGTTGAGTTGAGTTGAGTCCTCCCACCCAATGAAATCACTTAAAACTCTGACAAATATTCCACATGTTGCTGTGGTGATCAGAGAAGGATAAAGCAGCAGAAGCTTTTTTTTCTTTTCTTCCACTGATTACAGGCCATATTTTTTTTTATTTTCTGTCGGCTTCTCCCCCTCTAGGGGTCGCCACAGCAGATGATCCACATATTTGATTTGGCAGAGATTTTAGCACTGGATGATCGTCCTGATCCAACCCTCCCATTCATTCATTTCATTCTCAGGACCCCGACCCTTGTCCTGATGGGGACTTGAACTGCAAATCCCCTTTCCGGTTGACGATTGGCTGCCACATTAAAAAAGCCCTTAATTACAAGCAACGTGCTGTATTTTAATGTGATCGCCAGGGAAACATATTGTCGTTCCATTCCGTTTCACCTGCTAATTGGAGGCTTGAATTGTTTCCTCCTATGACTTTGGGTCGGGGGGAGATTTTAATTCAGTTGTTATTGCCCGAAAGTAATTTTCCTCTTATGAATTCACACAATTGATTTAAGTTTTAATTTATCTGGCACATCGTTCTGTCTCTGTGCCAAAAGGCCCCCAAGAAAGCCAAGAAGAGGACAGCAGAGGGCGCCAACTCCAACGTGTTCTCCATGTTTGAACAGGCCCAGATCCAGGAATTCAAAGAGGTGAGAAATCCTGAAGCAATTTCAAATTCACTTATCATCCATTTGGCAGAGAATTTCTATATCTACATATATCTATATATTGCATCACTGGTAACCCCCATGGTGCATACTACATGTGTGTGTGTGTGTGTGTGTTCCTGTACTTACGGCATACTGAGGACCAGTGAGGGTTTTTTACCAACAAAGTGAGGTCATTTTTACGGAGTGAGGACATTTTGGCCGGTTCTCACTTTGTTTTCATTGAAATCACTTCCTTAGGTTGCTATAACATGCTATACTCAATTTGTCAAAGAAAAAAAATCACATTTTTGTTTTCAAATGTTGGACGACATAGTATAGTATGATGTTTTTGTCAAATTTTGGCCCAAAAAATTTTGGTCAAATTTGTTTTTCAAATTTTGGACGACATAGTATAGTATGACGTTTTTGTCAAATTTTGGCCGAAAAAAATTTGGTAATTTTTTTTTTTCAAATTTTTGACGACATAGTATAGTATGATGTTTTTGTCAAATTTTGGCTGAAAAAATTTGGTAATTTTTTTTTTACTTTTTGGACGACAGTATATTTATGACGTTTTTGTCAAATTTTGGCCGAAAAAATTTGGTAATTTTTTTGTTTCAAATTTTGGACGACATAGTATAGTATGACGTTTTTGTCAAATTTTGGCCGAAAAATTTTTGGTCAAATTTGTTTTTCAAATTTTGGACGACATAGTATAGTATGACGTTTTTGTCAAATTTTGGCCGAAAAAAATTTGGTACATTTTTTTTTCAAATTTTGGACGACATAGTATAGTATGACGTTTTTGTCAAATTTTGGCCGAAAAAAATTTGGTACATTTTTTTTTCAAATTTTGGACGACATAGTATAGTATGACGTTTTTGTCAAATTTTGGCCGAAAAAAATTTGGTACATTTTTTTTTTCAAATTTTGGATGACATAGTATAGTATGACGTTTTTGTCAAATTTTGGCCGAAAAAAATTTGGTACCTTTTTTTTTTCAAATTTTTGACGACAAAGTATATAGTATGACGTTTTTGTCAAATTTTGGCCGAAAAAAATTTGGTACATTTTTTTTTTCAAATTTTTGACGACATAGTATAGTATGACGTTTTTGTCAAATTTTGGCCGAAAAAAATTTGGTCCATTTTTTTTTCAAATTTTTGACGACATAGTATAGTATGACGTTTTTGTCAAATTTTGGCCGAAAAAATTTTGGTCAAATTTGTTTTTCAAATTTTGGACAACATAGTATATAGTATGACGTTTTTGTCAAATTTTGGCCGAAAAAAATTTGGTACATTTTTTTTTTCAAATTTTTGACGACATAGTATAGTATGACGTTTTTGTCAAATTTTGGCCGAAAAAATTTTGGTCAAATTTGTTTTTCAAATTTTGGACGACATAGTATAGTATGACGTTTTTGTCAAATTTTGGCCGAAAAAATTTGGTACATTTTTTTTTTCAAATTTTTGACGACATAGTATAGTATGACGTTTTTGTCAAATTTTGGCCGAAAAAAATTTGGTCCATTTTTTTTTTCAAATTTTTGACGACATAGTATAGTATGACGTTTTTGTCAAATTTTGGCCGAAAAAAATTTTGGTACATTTTTTTTTCAAATATTGGACGACATAGTATAGTATGACGTTTTTGTCAAATTTTGGCCAAAAAATTTTTGGTCAAATTTGTTTTTCCAATTTTGGACGACATAGTATAGTATGACGTTTTTGTCAAATTTTGGACCAAAAATAATTTTAAAAAAATCGAAAAAGTTTTCCAGCCCTTTTTGCTCTGGGGCTCCACCTGCAGACATGTTATGGTACTGCAACCAGTAGTTCTTTGTAGATGTCATTCATGAAGTAGATATTTGTAATTGTGTTGATTTATGAAGTGGAAATGCTGGTCCTCACTTTGTCAGCAACCCAGTCCTCAGTATGCAGCAAGTACAAGAATGTGTGTGTGTGTGTGTGGGGGGGGGGGTCATGTGTAAAATGAGGCTAATTTCTAATGTATGATTTGTGCATTAGGGTGACATTAGCCACTGGCTGTCCCTTACTTTAGACAGCACAATGGTGACCCCTCACACCCAGGACAACACTTATTGAACCTCATGCTCTCATGCAGGATGTACAGGTGCCTAAAAAGCAGGACAAACACACTTAAAAAAAACAACAAAAAAAAACTTCTTTCCCTGAACGCTAAAATCCCTTTAATGTAGTTTTACTTATTATATTTTATTCTTACTTGACCACATTTATACTTACTCCTGCACTGGCCCGGAGAAGCACAGCAATTGCATCGTATACCTGATGACAATGCAACGACAATAATGGTTGTTTGTTTTGGATATTATGCATCTGCGTGTTTTTTCTTTTTCTTTTTCATTGTATGTCCACCTGTCCATTTTCCTTCCGTCCATGATTTGAGGGCAGGGTGTGTGTGTGTGGCATGTTGGTATGAGGCTCAGTGGTGCCCAGACATCCAGGCGGTGTCATCAGTGATTAGGCTTCAGTTAAACTGCTGGACGTGGCCGGGATGCCACACTAAACCCCCGGGGGTTTAACCTCACAGGTTATAAATACTTAGTGAGGTTTTCTTGTCTAGTGTACAGAGAAAAAAAGCAGCTGAAAGAAATGTGTCATTCCATTTCTGTAACACCAGTAGTTGTCTGAACAGGTAACCAGAGAGAGAGAGAGAGAGAGGCTTCGGATTGGTTTGGATTAGATCACTGGTTCTCAAGGTGTGGCCCGCAGAAACATTTCTGAATTACAGTTGATAGTTTTAATCCAGTAGCTACTAAGCTTGTTAAATGTTTATTGGACATTACTGGATACAGAGCAATAAGTGTAAACTGTACAACTGCAATCTGGTCATTACAATTATTATAAATTATTATTAACAGGATTTCTTTCTGTTTTTTTTTTTCCTTTGGCAACCCTCAGTCCAATGTTGGGTTCCTAAATTGGCCTCAGGTATCAGAACTTTGAGAACCCCTGTAATGATTAGATAGAGAGAAAGATATTGATAGATTAGATTAAAATAGATAGATGGATTAGATCAGAGGTGTCAAACTCAAATACAGAGTGGGCCAAAATCTAAAACTGAACAAAGCCGCGGGCCAAGGTTGAACAAATTAACCTTTTAATAGGGACCCAAACAAGTTTTGCATTGAATATTGAACAAGCAAGGCTTATATAACTTTATACTGACATGCAAAATCGAGTTTCAAATAATAATAATAATAATAAAAAAATATCAATGGCATATCAAATAAAATTTAAATAAAAATTGAATGCACCTTAAATACAGGATAAGCGGTAGATAATGGATAGATAAAAATTGAATGCCTCTTTTCTATTTGCAGCCTTCTGAGGTAAATATCAAGATAAACTTTGTCCACAGGCTAATAATACATTTGAAAATAAAATAACAATAATGAATGAATCAAACATTCAAGCCTTGAAGTAGCAAGAGAAAGTGCATGAATAAAACGTTAATTATTGCTCAGTTTGCTACACTGATTTGCTTTAACACTGAATATGGAACAAGCAACGCTTATATAACTTAATAGTGTAAAATCAACTTTCAAAAAACAAACGAAAAAACATCAATGGCATATTAAATAAAATTTAAATAAAAAATTGAATACCGGCAGGCCAAAATTTGGTACATTTTTTTTTTCAAATTTTTGACGACATAGTATAGTATGACGTTTTTGTCAAATTTTGGCCGAAAAAAATTTGGTCATTAACATTAGGCCAGCTCTAATGTTAATTTGATATTGCCTCAAGGGCCAAATGAAATTACACGGCGGGCCAAATTTGGCCCGCGGGCCAGAGTTTGACACCCATGGATTAGATATATTTGGATTTGAATGATATATTTAGACTTGTATTAGATTGGCTGATTTGGAATACACTTGGAATAGACTGGTATTAGATAGATACATTTATTTGGATTTGGATTAGATTGATATTTAGATTACATTTGGATGATGTAGATATCTGGATTAGATTGAAGGGTAGATTTGGATTGATTTGAACCGGACGAACAGATTTGGATTAGATAAAGTGATTTGGATCAGCTGGATAGATTTGGATTTAATAGATTGATTTTGGATTCGAAGGATAGATTTTGGATTGATTGTATAAGCTGGATAGTTTGGGATTAGATGGATAGATTTGGATGAGATCGATACATATGGATAGATCTGAATTTGACTGATATGTGAGTTAGATTGATTTGAATTAGGTGGGAATAATACAATCTCATACATTTACAGGAGCTGCTGCTGAAAGGCTGCATCGCCATCATGAATAATGACACGATCTGTACTTTCTCCTGTTGCTCTGACCTCAGGCCTTCACTATCATGGACCAGAACAGAGACGGCTTCATAGACAAGAACGACCTCAGAGACACTTTTGCTGCTCTAGGTGAGCTGGTCTTATATTAGCATTGAGCTAACAACAGAGAACGGTGTGTAGTGACTGTGTTCCCTCTGCTTACGCCACAGGTCGTCTCAATGTGAAGCAGGAGGAGATCGATGAGATGCTCAAAGAGGCTCCAGGACCCATCAACTTCACCGTCTTTCTCACCATGTTTGGTGAGAAACTGAAAGGTAACTATGGAAACAAACCCATAAAATATTAATTAATAAATACATTTAAAAAAAAACCTGTTACATTTAACATTACTGTCAGTAACAATGTATGTGGTGATAGTATGGTAATGATTTTGGAATAGAGAAGATATAACATGGTAATACCGTCTTATTTCAGCCTGGTAATAACAATGAAAAATGCATTTGGAAAATAACTGAGGATACATTTCTACTTAAAGTGTAACTGGTATAAGAGGTGAAAACCCATGTATATGGGTTATATAGTAATGTTTAGTGTAAACATTTATTCAAATCAGTTGTTTTTTTACAAGCTTTCATCTCCCTGTTGTCCCATCGGCACAAGGTCTTTTGTGCCAGACTCCTCCCCCTTTTATATACACAGGCACTGCCCACTCTCCTTCCCTCTGCTCTCAATCCACTTCTTGGCATTTTTCAAAATGGGGCACTGGACTGAGTTGGTCTCAGAATAGAGGGTTTAGTTACCCTTTACTGAAGGAGTCGCACTGATTGTAGCCTATAGTAATTCTCATTATCAAGCTGTTATCTGTCTATTATAACACGGTATTACTATAATATTATCTCCTTACATCACACTAGAGCACAGTTAAGTGTTAAGTGCCAAAAAAAACCTGAAACACATTTCCAGAATGTTTACGGCTGTTTTGACGTAGGTGCCGATCCAGAGGAGACCATCCTCAACGCATTTAAAGTCTTTGACCCTGAAGCGAAGGGTGTGCTGAGAAAGGATTAGTAAGTGGATTAACACATTTGCACCACCTCATTTTGCAATTGACTGCAGATAGACTTGAATGTATTCTCAATGTATGGCGTCATCGTACGCCCCTTTACACAAATCCATCAGGACCGTCACATTTCCTCCTGTGTGGACACAGACAATCGTCATCTCTCTCTCTGTCTCTTTATTTTTTTTCCAGTGTGACAGAGATGCTAACGACACAAGCCGACCGATTCTCTGCTGAAGAGGTACAATGTGGTCTTTTTTTTTTTTTTAGCTCATTATCGTTATTATGGCAGATTGCTGTGTGTGTGAATCCAACCAGCAGAGGGATAAACAGCTCTCCTCCCTCCCATACAGAGTGCATTCAGATACGATCTTTTGCATAGTTTAGTTTAAACAATTATTGACTATGGTGATATGACTTACTGTTTACTCTGTCATCTTGAACCAGCAGCAACAAAGCATTTTCACCCGGAGAACTGGATCCACACACGGGTGCATTCAAGGTGTTTTTCTAGCATAGGAGTTTACATACACGCCGCGCCGTGCGGCGCGTGAATCGTTTTTTCTTCGATTATATAATGTTTTTATGATCGTGAGAAGCCAGAAATCGAAATCACGAATAAAATTCAATTAATCGTCCGGCCGTAGTTTAGACTCCCCTCAAATTTAAGGGGGTCTCGAGGGTTAATCAGGGGTGTCGGGCCCCCCCAGACCCCCCTGTATTTTGCACACAGTGTTCTTGACTTTACATTTTGTTCCCTTACTCACCTTGAAACTTATGGTCCATACACGCTCCTTTGGCCTCACTACATCGCATTTTATTTTGTTAGTTGTCCTTGTCTTATTCTATCAATACTACAGATTGAACAGCTGTACCTAATAAAGTGGGCAGTGAGTGTATGTTGTTCATGTGAGGGGCTATACAGCTGTTTTAATATATGCTCTTTGTTGGTCAGATGGAGCAGATGTTCACTGCCTTCCCTCCAGATGTGGCGGGAAACCTGGATTACAAGAACCTGGTCCACATCATTACCCACGGAGAGGAAAAGGACCAGGAGTGAACAATGTTCAAACAGACCCCACTAAAGGAGATACAGCACCAGCTGTTGTCCCCCCCCCGATTTAAATGTTTCTGTACAGTTCTCACTCAAGAGCACAAGAGGATTTAGGGGAAACTTTCCCCTCTCAAGCGCACAAAAATGGACCGTTGATAATGTCAACATACTGAACACTCTCCCTCCCCACACTCTTTTTTTTTACAGATGCCAAAACCAATCACCCGTCTCTGCTTTATAGAAAAACAATCTATTCGATCCATCTCTGTGCGTGTTCGTCTAATAAAGGTTTTCCGAAGACAGTGACCAGCCTGAGTTATATGAAATGTTTTATCTGGGGGTGACTCCAAAGACAGGACTCTACATGCAAAAGATTCCCATGAGAGATGCTCATGTGATCACAGGATCATTAGCACTTAAACACCATGCTACTCTTTAATTCCATGTTAGGTAGTGAATGTGTGCACTGGAGAATAGCGAGCAGGTGGGTGTGGAACTCTGAAATCCTCAAGACATCAATCCAAAACCATTGGTGTTGCATTGTTTGTTATATATAATGTTGGGCCACTGAAACAGAGGGTTTAGTGAGACAAAGCCCTGTTGCTATTTTGGTGCTGGGACTGTAATGCTATACTCAGGGGGGTGTGGGTGGCGGTGGACCACAACATTGATGCTAAAAAAGTGACTCCTCTCACCTTCTCCTCCTGCCTGACCCTGGTGGGTCGATGAGGGTGAAAAGCCCTGATTATTCCTTCCAAAGTGTCCAGGGCAGGGAGAGGGAGAGGGAGCCAGCATTTTAGGGCCAGACCATACTTTACGTCAACTTTACGTCAACTTTACGTCAACTTTACGTCAACACATACATACTTAAAGGGACACTATGTAGTATTTATGGGTTTATATAACCCAAAATCCACTTTTTTATACATTTTATGTGCTCCTGCATTGTCTAGTCGATGTATAATAGTTTTTGTTTCATTTTCGTAGTGTTTCAAAAAGTCATGTTAAATAACATGGTCGCGGGCCGCGGTTGCATAGCCACTGTTAGCAGAGAGACGCCATGTTTCTACCGGAGCCTGTAAGGACAAACGCGAGAGAACAAATCAAGCGTCTCTTTACTTGTAGCTGAAGTCCCGCCTCCTCTCTCTCCGCTTCGTCTGCTACGGCCGCGGTAGCTCCGCCCTCTCCCTCGCCTCACGAACCTCATCTGCTGACACGGAGAAAGACGACGAGGACGACATTTGACCGGCTGAGGACACCGTGGCGCTCAGGGAAGGGAGGGGGTGAGCAGAGGAGCAGTTCTTTGTTGTAAATTTCAGCCTCTCCTCTAGATGGCACTATAAACTACTTACTTCACCTTTAAGTGTTGTGTTCTCATCATGTGTCCTTTTAAAACAGACTGTGTGCATTTAAGGACGGTTAGGTATGCCTTTTCCCCCTCAAACTCAAGTAACCTGTCTGTCAGCAGGAGGGTGAGCAGGGTCAGGAAAAATTATATTATCATACAGCAATAACAATATTCAAGGGGACATTTGACATCGTTTAAAAAAAAAATGTGTTTGCTTTTGCTTTGATATGGAACCAAATATAGGTCACATTAAAAAGGAAAATCTGCAAAATGAACGCATGCATGAATTGCATGTTGCAGCTGCATATCTCTCACCTCACCCTTCCCTTTCAAGCATGCAGAGGAACCTATGGTTAGCCTACAGTTATTATTATTATTATTATTTTTATTATTATTAAAACTCAAAAAGTGTTAAGTCCGTCCATTAGAAACATGGCGGTCCAACATGGCCGCCTCCAGAGACGAGACCAGCTCCTACAATAAATATAAATGGCTCATTCTGTGGCCATGAAAAAACAACAATTCATACATTAAGGTACATTCAAAAAACATCAGGATAATTTTTATTCAATTTCTGCCAAATGGAAATAATTTAAGCTAATTCTCACGCACTGTACTAGGTTACTGTTAACCTCAGTCAGACTTCTACCAACAAGCACTAAAAGTGATATGTAAAACTTGTACAACAGCGACCTTCAGTGTATAAAATGGGAACTGCAGATCAATTGCATGAGCCTAAAAATACGACTATCAGAAGATCCACTTAAACCCGATGCTACACTGTGTTCGTGCGTGTTCATGCATCCACATCCACATACGAAACTGTCCCACCTTATTTTTTAGAAACATTGAACTAGCAGTGACACAGAACTGACTATAATGCACAGTCACTTCCTGGTTTTCAAAAAGCCAGACTGATTATTTCCTGTAAGCTGACAGTCATAAATGCAGAGGCGTTTCTAAAATCGGTGTCTTACCAAGAGTATTTAGAGATGAATGATAGAAAACATCAAAGAATGTGCACAGAGGGATGCAATAGGTTTCTGCTCTTGTTCCTTTACAACGCTTACATTTGATTTTACATTTGACATCTTTTTGGTTTTAGGCCATGTTGAACGGCAAAGTACTACTGTGAAGATTCAGAAAATAGATCCTGTTTATGCACCACAGGAGGTTTAACTAATGTGTAGAAACACTGGGTATAGGGATGATTTTTTTGTTGTTGTTTGATTCACTGATTGTTAAAGGTGACATAGAGTGGTCCTGTTGCACATAAATGTTAGTTATGGAGGTCTACTTACATATATTAACTTGTTTTTATGGTCAAAAACCTCCTAGTTGCTGTAAACTAGCCGATAGAAATCCTCTTTTCTGACAGTGTTTTTCTGCTGCGAGATTTCAGAGTGAACTTTCACCCCCAGAAGACAGAGTCTTGTGATTGGCCAGTACTATCCAGCACATCCGTTCTCAGAAGCGCAGCGCCCCCCTCTGGAACGGCGGATGCACTGCTACTCATTATCAAAACATTGTTTTAACAGTGTTTAAAAATAGCTTCTTCACGACTCCCCGCCGCAGTCCCTTTTATGACTTTGACCCGGAGTCAGACCCAGAGTCAGAAGACACTGTCGCTCGTGAAACACCTCCACAACGGACGTTATTCTTCTTCTGCGGTTCAATGTACGCAACCGGATGTGCCCGGACTAGTGCCCGGACTAGTGCCCGGAGCAGGACGATCGGTTGTTCAGGAGAACTGGTGTTTATGTAACTATTACGGGATTTTCAGTGATCTCGTTGAGCCCAGAGATTACAATAAAACACAACGTTCTCAGCAATGGCTGAACTGTTTGTTTAGAACCGTCAGGGCTTCATAAACAAGGTAATGACGCAGATACACACCAAAAAAACAGCGTTAATAGGAACTTCCGGTCTAGTTCCGCTTTAAGGTAGTCCTCTTTTGGTTACATTTCGTTTTTTGTTGAACAGTATCCACTGCCTGTTTATTATGTATTTTGTCTCTTACATCTTCAATTCTTTGTTAACATTCTTTTAACTGAACCTCAGGTGTGTGCAGTCTTGGGGCGGGGGGGGGGGGGCTGTGTCTTTAAAGCCCTGCAGTTCAGCCGTACTCGCGCTCTCTCACCATTTCTGGCCTGGCACTCTGCAGCTCATATTGTTTGGTCTTAGTTTCGCATACAACACAAACGCATCCATGCACCCACACGCACAACTGATTCCAATGATTACAGACATAGGTTATATTTTGTTGATTATTATTATTTTTGGTTAAAATTACAATGTTATTGTGTTATAATGTTATTATTTTTGGTTAAAATAAATGTGGTAAATGATGGAGATGACGTCCTACGGTACGGAAGCGTATTGCATTCACTTGAAAAAAAAAATCCTGTTTTTCTCACAAATTAATTTTCGGTTTGATTTTTTGAATAATCTTTTTTCTGTTTTTCTGTCTAATTATTTTCCTGTTTTTCGGAGTAATTTTTTTCTGTTTTTCGGAGTAATTTTTTTTCCGGTTTTCGGAGTAATTTTTTTTTCTGTTTTTCGTGCAAATCTTTTTTCCCTGTTTTACAGAGTAATTTTTTTTCTGAATTATCGAGAACTCTCGCGAGAACCTCCAACCTGCAAGTGACTCCCATACACCCTTGGATATACATCCATGCATACACATATGGTGACTCCTTCCCGAAACATACATGCCTCATAAATGATCTACCGTAGCGGGTCAATTAAAACAACCGCAAAGTCCTCAGGTGCCTGCGTAAAGTAGACAAACTAATGATAATACCATCTATGTGACTTAAAGACAGGACTATCTCCCAGTGTCTTAAACCCAGATCAAAGTAAAACTTGATTAAACTAAACAAGCCATCCATGTTGTTATAAATCGAACTCTCAATAGAGGAGTGAATGTGTTTATTATTTCAAATGCTCTCTAAACTCAGAAAAAAAATTACTCCGTAAAACAGGGCAAAAAAATTTGCACGAAAAACAGAAACAAAAATTACTCCGAAAAACAGAAAAAAAATTACTCCGAAAAACAGAAAAAAAGATTATTCAAAAAATCAATCCGAAAAGTAATTAGTGAGAAAAACAGTTTTTTTTTTTTTTTTTCAAGTGAATGCAATACGCTTCCGTCCTACGCGATATACAAAGGAATATATGAATATTTATGTCAGGCGAACCGGGGTCAACAACTTTGGAAAAAAGTTACCAAGCGAATAAACCGTTTGTAAAGAGTCCAAGTCTCCGCTAGATGGCGCCACTGTCCATGTCTCCGGGTCGGTGTGAGCGAGGCTTGGGGGCGGCTGGATGTTGAAGACTTGGGTGGAAGAGGTGGAGGGAGGAGGTAGGGGAGGAGGAGGAGGAGGTAGGGGAGGAGGAGGGAGTGTGTGTATTTGGGAGTGTTTTCGAGGCTCGTGGAGCTTGAAAACTTGAAAACTTCGTCGCTTTCCACCGCACGCGACGTGTGAGCGGACGGTCCGCGATCTGGAGCCCGAATTGGCTGCTCTCCGTCCGGCTGTGGTCGACAGCAGAGGACCCCGGTCCGGTTCTTCTCAGCATTGGAACGATTTCCGCCACAACATGGATGATTTAGGTGAGTTCTCTCACCGTGAACGCAACACTGGCAGCAGCGCGTGGTGTGTGTGTGTGTGTGTGTGTGTGTATGTGTGCGTGTTGTAAACACAAACAATTATGCTAACCGAAATAGTATCGTTGTTGTTTAGCTTGAACGGTGGCTAACACTGGATGGTGGATAAATATACGGGCTTCGTAGGTGAAGTTAACCAGGCTCAGCTGAGGTACCGTGTCCAGAAAGGCCTGACACAAACGCAGCTGACATGTTCATTAATCTCATTAACGTGTCAGTGTACAGCTACACCAGTGTACTGCAGGACTTTTTAATCGTCATAACTATCATAAACTTGTCCGCTTGTCTGACACACACACGAACCCTTTGTGACAGCTTACGTAACTGTCTCTCACTTGTGTTGTGACGGTCACGAGTGAACGAACTGACCGGTGATCACTTTCATGAACTGATTCGTTCCTTTCTTTAGTTCAGTTGAGCTCAGCAGCGATCGTGGCGGCCGGGAGAGGAACTGCCGCGTTCTGTGACTCACTCGTGAAGTCTGTTTACGACCTATTGTGTTGTGTGTAGAATAAAACCTCTTAAAGGGGAAATAAGTAGTTTATAGTGCCATCTAGAGGAGAGGCTGAAATTTACAACAAAGAACTGCTCCTCTGCTCACCCCCTCCCTTCCATGAGCGCTACGGTGTCCTCAGCTGGTCAAATGTCGTCCTCGTCGTCTTTCTCCGTGTCAGCAGATGAGGTTCGTGATGTTCGCGAGAGGGCGGAGCTACCGCGGCCGTAGCAGACGAAGCGGAGAGAGAGGAGGCGGGACTTCAGCTACAAGTAAAGAGACGCTTGTGTTGTTCTCTCGCGTTTGTCCTTACAGGCTCCGGTAGAAACATGGCGTCTCGCTGCTAACATTGGCTATGCAACCGCGGTCCGCGGTCATGTTATTTATGACATAAATAACATGAATGAAACAACGTAAATGAAACAACAACTATTATACAGCGACTAGACAATGCAGGAGCACATAATATGTATAAAAAAGTGGATTTTGGGTTATATAAACCCATAAATACTACATATTGTACCTTTAAAGGGACAGTAAAATAACATGGTCTCAGGCCGCGGTTGCGTTGCCACTGTTAGCAGCGAGACGCCATGTTTCTACCGGAGCCTGTAAGGACAAACGCGAGAGAACAAATCAAGCGTCTCTTTACTTGTAGCTGAAGTCCCGCCTCCTCTCTCTCCGCTTCGTCTGCTACGGCCGCGGTAGCTCCGCCCTCTCCCTCGCCTCACGAACCTCATCTGCTGACACGGAGAAAGACGACGAGGACGAAGTTTGACCAGCTGAGGACACCGTAGCGCTTAGGGAAGGGAGGGGGTGAGCAGAGCAGCAGTTCTTTGTTGTGAATTTCAGCCTCTCCTCTAGATGGCACTATAGACTACTTACTTCACCTTTAAAGACACTCAGGTTGTCCGCCGTACTTGTTCTGCTCGCCCTTCCCAGAGTAGTTTAGTGAGCCGTAGGAAGCAGCCGGTAAAAATCTGGACAAGTTGTGTTGCTAATACTGTAACAGTTCACTTTGGGAAGCATCCAGAGTCGTGTAGGACTTTAAAGCGGAACTAGACCGGAAGTTCCTATTAACGCTGTTTTTTTAGTGTGTATCTGCGTCATTACCTTGTTTATGAAGCCCTGAAGGTTCTAAACAAACAGTTCAGCCATTGCTAAGATCACTGTGTTTATTGTAATCTCGGGGCTCAGCGAGATCTCTGAAAATCCCGTAATAGTTACGTAAGCAGCGGTTCTCCTGATCGTCCTGCTCCGGGCACTAGTCCGGGCACATCCGGTTGCGTACATTGAACCGCAGAAGAAGAATAACGTCCGTTGTGGAGGTGTTTCACGAGCGACAGTGTCTTCTGACTCTGGGTCTGACTACGGGTCAAAGGTCGTCAAAGGGACTGTGGCCGGGAGTCGTGAAGAAGCTATTGTTAAACACTGTTAAAACAATGTTTTGATAATGAGGCTCAGTGCATCCACCGTTCCAGAGGGGGGAGCTGTGCTTCTGAGAGCGGATGTGCTGAATAGTACTGGCCAATCACAAGACTCTGTCTTCTGGGTGTGAGAGTTCACTCTGATACATCGCGGCTGACGAAATGTGTCAGAAAAGAGGATTTCTATCAGCTCGTTTACAGCAACTAGGAGGTTTTTGACCATAAACACAAGTTAATATATGTAAGTAGACCTCCATAACTAACATTTATGTGCAACAGGACTACTCTATGTGACCTTTAAGTTCTCCTTGGAATAAAGACTCGGAGTGTCGATCAGGTACGTGTGGATATCGGGCCACTGCAGACGGGGCCACTTCTTCTCGTTATTAATCCACTCCAGTGTCTAAAGAATATGGGTCATCAAGCTGTATCCCATTCACCAAGGTGAATTTCCAAGCATAACTTGCTTTATCACTAGGCGACAAGTTGGCGTAGTACGAGGAAAACATCTCCTTTTTTTTAGCCGTCTGAATTCGTACATGAGAGCAGACTAACTTCACGACAACACTGCTACTTAAACGCTGAGTAGTGCCCTTCTGCACCCGTGCTGCGCGCGCATCCGCAGTGTTTGTAAACAAACAAGAGCCCTATAGTGTTCTTCTAGTCTTGATGGCCACTCAAAGCTGCTTTAAACTATAGTTTTACCAAGACAACTCACTCGAGCACTGAGCTGCTGTCGTTCCTATCAGTTAAAGTAATGCGCCTCGCACAGTGCTGTTGGTGTCCTGGTAATATTTTGCATGAATTTACATTTGAGTTTACCTTGGTAACTCTAAGGTTAAGTTTACCACGACATGCTGAAAATACAGCGAAGCATAGGGTGAATTCCAATTCCTTGCTTAATCCTCAATCTTAACCCTCAATCTCAAAAATGTGCGCTCCCTCTAGTGCAAGTTCTGTCCTGATTCTCAGAAAAATTAAGTTGAGGGCCAAGTTTAAGGGCTGTATCGCCCTCAATATTGAGATTTTCCGAGACCACCCTTGGGAGCAAGGGCTACCCAGAATGCATTGCGTGTTTTCACATAAGAAAGATGGCGTTGAAAGCAGCGAAGCGAGTGCGATACAAATGAAGTATTTTCTTTGTTAATAGAGATATAAAAATGATGAAAACCATTGTATTATCTTAGTTTAGGCCCATATTATGGATTACTGACGTCATTGTTGCGTAACATTTATTTTTTATTTTACAATCTTTTGTCAATAGTCGGCCGGTGCGGACACACGATCGTTTGCTATCGTTTACCCTTCAATAAGTCGTGGTGTGTGGTAACTGTCAGCTGAATATTTGTATGAGTATCATCTTATAACTAACTGACAACAACAATAACTTGACTGAAATAAAATAATAAATAAATAATCGTGACGTAAATGTGTTCTTCTTCTTCTTCTTTTTTGGAGTTGACAGACTGGACGCAGCTTTCACGTTATTCTGCCCCCTACAGTCTGAAGACGTATCTGCATTTAAGGGGTGTCCCATTTCTAAGTGACAAAATAACCCTCAACACTTGGTTTGAAGCCAGTTAAGATAAGGGTTGAGCTTGAGGGTTAAGATTGAGGGTTAAGATAGGAATTGGAATTGGCCCTTAGTCACACTCACTGCTACAAAACTCCATGCAGTCATTACGTCAAAGATGATAAACAAACATCTTGCGAAATCCATTCGTAATGTTTACCACTCTTATGAACTCTTGGGAAAGGCAAAGTGTTCTCCCCGTTGTGTCACGGAGCACCTGTTGGTATCCAGTTTGAGCCAAAACCAGCCACCTTGAAGGAGACCGCACCAAAAATATTGGTCACTCTATATCCAGTGAACATTTTTGGAGACCCTCTCGGCTTACATGGGTGAAGGGCTTTCCTTAAAGTTGCAGCTTATAAAAGGAGTGTTACACAACGCAGTGTAATTACCATGTCACAGGGTTGTAAATTCTGTCATCGTTTTAGCAGAGACCTGTAAAAATGTGGCACATAAGATGCAGATACCCCCCTCCCCTTCGTCGTAAACGTGATATTGGAATGAGAGTGACGGACGGATTTGTTTTTCCCCTCCATTTAAAAATAGTAATAATTGATTACATTTTTAAGTGTTGGATGCATTGCGGGATCTGAAGAGGGGACCCAGTATGTACACTACCATTCAAAGGTTTGGGGCCACCTATGCAATTTGTTTGTTTTCCATTAAAAGTCACACTTTTATTAATCGAAAGAGTTCCAAAATGAATAGAAAATATAGTCAAGACATTGACAAGATTAGAAATAATGACTTTTATTCAAAATAATAATTTTGCCCTTCAAACTGTTTTCAGCTGTGCGAACATCATTGCACAAGCGTTTTCTAATCAGCCAATAGCCTTCTAACACGGTTAGTAGGGCCGTAACAATACACAAACTCACCATTCGATTTGTATCACGATTTTTGAACATTTAAAAAACATTTTATTTAAACATTTAATTATATAGCAACTTAATGTAACATTTAATAAGATATTTTTGAACACTGTGAACAGATTTAAACATAAATAAATAAATAACCAAAGATTTCTCTCTTTTCTGCAACAAAACAATATTGTTGAAAAATACAAAGTAAATGATCAATCAGACTGGGATTTGTCCCCAAAGCATGCTGGGAAGTGTAGTTCTTCATGAGAAGCTGTTTTGTTCCGGTGGAAATAACTTGTTTTGATAAACAGCAAAGGTAAGACAACATTTCTGCTTGTATTTCTTCAAAGTCAGTTGTTGTTTTGCTCTTATTTTGGGGCTGGATCCGTGAATCTTGATCGTAGAGTGATAAAAATGTTACCGTTAGAATCTGTGAATTCTCCGATGTTTACATAATCACGCTGACGCTCTGGTGCCGCTTTTAAACATGTGCGCTGTAACGGTTTTTTTCCACCTCCTGCGGGTTTGATCCATCTGTGTTTTAACTAGGGATGGGAATTTCAGACATTTTGAGAGTCTATTGTCGAGGTCCACGTGTCGTTTTTTTTTTTTTTTTTTTTTACAGCGGGGGTGGAAACTATTCTAAAGTGTACTACTTCGTTTTAGGCTCAAAAACACGGCTGTAATGTCCATTATTGACCATAAAAGCAGCGATAAGAAAAATGAGGAGCAAATAAAAGAAAAAAAAAAAAAAAGCAGAGCGGAGAGTTTTCTCTGGCACAGGTGTGTCACCAGACAGCTCATGTTTTTGAACCTATACGCTTGTTGTGTCCACCAGAGTGCAGGATCTTGACTGGGTGAGATGTGGTCTTCAATCCTGTAGACGGCTTATTGTTGTGTCACGATTAATGCGATAATTTGACACCCCTAATAAAAATAAGTGTGGTAGCACTAACGGCTCATATCATGTGGCTGACTGAAAAAATAACTGGGCGTTAGAAAGAGCGTTTCGCGATTCTGTTTTCTCACGCCGTGACAGGTTCGTGGCTCTGAGTGTCGCTATTTCGATTTCCATACACATATCGTTACAGCCCTAGCTATTAGCAAACACAATGTACCATTAGAACACTGGGAATGGGCTTCTATACATCTATGTACATATTCCAATAAAAACCAGACGTTTGCAGCTAGAATACCACATTAACAATGTATAGAGCAGGGGTCACCAACCTTTTTGAGATGAGAGCTACCTTAAGGGTAAAAAATAATATGGAGGGCTACCATATAATATTTTTTTGTTTGTTTACCATTTAAATGATTAATATTATGCATTAAACTGCATACACATTCATTCCAGTGCTTACTCCTAACGATTACCAGTTTTTATAAACGATATCAAAGATATTTTACTGAGCGATCATACGGATACATGCAAGTGAGGTGAAGTGAAGTGAGCCCGCGGGCACCGTATTGGCTGCCTGCGGGCTACCAGGTGCCCGCGGGCACCACGTTGGTGACCCCTGAATAAGAAATACACTCTATACTATAGAGTGTATTTCTTATTCATTGAAAAAGGTGCTTTTCCTTCAGAAATAAGGACATTTCAAAGTGACCTCAAACTTTTGAACGGTAGTCATGCACATTAACCTTCCACCAAATCCCATTCCCAATTCTTCACACTTGAATTTTTCAATTATAGCAGGTTTTCCACTATTCATACATTGCCCCAACAGCCCTGATATGAATGCTGCGAGCAGGTCTCCTCTCCTTCCTGTGCATCTTCCCTGTGATATGGGCATACATTAATTTTGACATATGCTAATGCTTCAACCAGCATCAGCTGTGGGTACAGACTGAACAGTCCCTCATGCAGGGATTGGGCCTCAGCCAAAACTTATCCTCCTTAAACACTGCACTGCCCCACCCTCTCTCTTCCCACTCCTCACTATTCCCATGGTCAACCAAATAGCAAGCTGCAGGCTGCAATCTATTGACAGTTAAAAGCATTTAGAGTTTGATGGAGAGCCGATTTAGGATGATCTGGATGAGTACTGATTGATTAGCTTGATAGCTCAGTTATCAGGTGTTAACACTGTCTCCTGTTGGTAATGAAAGTATGTAGTGGAAATGGTAATGGTTGCACTGAAGTATGTTCTGCAGGTATAAAAATATTTATATTGTTTGTGTCCTTTTATTTGTGCATTTTTTGCAGTTTAGGTGCTGTGGCATGTTTTCAGGCAAACTTTCATTGACCTCGCCCTCCACAGCTACCAGGCTTTGCTCTGTGCATCACTGCTCTGGACCTGCACCAACAGAACATGCATGTCAAAATAGCCTCCGAAGTTAACTTCCGTTTTGCTGACTTTGATCTGCACGTATTTCGTTTTTTAAGTCCGCAAATGCAGTTACTCCCCATATCGTTGTTAACTTCACTGTGGCTTTAGTGGTGTCACCTAAAGCGAAGTGAATCCGCTCAGCCTCGTCAGAGCAGCAGCCGCAGTGTTGGAGGTGTCGGTCACAGAATGGGAGATCTGATCAGTGTTTGCACACCCCATGAAACATCACATTTATCTTTGCTCTGTTCATATCTAAAGCTGGGGACACACTACACGATTTAGCTTTAACACTATAGTAGCGTCATACTAAAAAGCACTCTTTGAGTGTGAACCTATGGACAAATTCCCTCCAGTTAGTTTTTTTTTCTTCAGCAATAACAAACCACCCCTCAACTTAAGTTGTTGTTGTTGTCCATCCACCCTCAGCTTAATGTAACAAGAGGCCTTGCTACACTGAATGCTAAGTCCCTTGTGCCTGACACGTGCACATAAATCTCACACAGAATCAATGTATCATTTAGAGGTTTGAGACAATCCTCTGTATCCTCTTCTAGTCCATGTGGTTAATTTAAAAAAATGAAAATGCTGTAGGGCTTTGAAATGTATAGAACACATTTGTGTGCAGACAGACGTCTCTGAAGGTGAAGCTGACTAAGCAGCAAAAGCTCTACACTCAGCCAACCGTCATGTCATCTCTCATGAGCCCGATGCACTGTGCTACAACAGCCTGCAGGGTCGATATCCGAAAACAACTCCTGTAGGTTTTTGCTTTTGTAACCAGAAAGTAAGAGTAAAACAGCATGTAAGTCAAGCATAGGCTCTGAGGGTCTGGAACAGACTGTTTTGTAGATCTGTGCCTTTTTAACTGTAGACGATCTGTTTTACAGTTGCATTACATACCCATCATGTTCTTTTTTTTCTGCTTTTTGTCAGCTTAGTTTAATGGGGCCCTTTTTATTTGTTGTTCTCTCATCCAGCTCGACGTGGTAGGAAGTGGCTTTAATGACCTCTGTTGTTGTGGCAGTTGGGAGGTTTCTTTGTTTCAGAATAGTCAATTTAAGGTGACAGACATTATACCAGTCACACAGCTTGTGGACATGCTTCATCCTGTCCTATTTTTGTGGACTTCCTTAATGTGAGCAGAAGGAACCACTGACGTTAAAGCTGCAGTGCAGAATTTTAAATATAAACAAATGCTGATTTACACAATGCTGATTAACTCTTTTGGCTCCACATTAGTCGCTCTGTGTTTCTCAGCATGGTGGTGTTTAGGTCTTATGTCACTCAGCGACCGTTCCTGGACTGCACACAGGAAGTGATGTGTTTGATGTCAAGACAGACCGAAGCAACAGTGGCATTGTTTTAGTAGTGTATTAGTATATTACATGCATAATATGGTCAAAGCTGTAATAATCATTCCACTATCTTGCTGTGCTCTGAGGGACTTTTGCTGCTGATCCTCTGATATGAGCTGGAGCAGGAAAACATCTGGTGTAATAGCGTTCTATTCAATTGAGTCAATTGTCAAATTTTTTGTCGACTTTTTCTCTTTTTTTTTTTAACAGCAGCAAAGCGGGGGTTTAAACTATTCTACACTGTAGTACTTCATTTTAGGCTCAAAAACATGGCTGTAATGTCCATTATTGACCATCAGAACAGCGGTAATAAATATGAGGGGCATTTTGTCGAGGTGCGCACATGTCGATTGTCAATCGATTTGTCGACAAAAAAGTCCCATCCCTAGTCACAATATTATGTTTTTTTGTATAAAAGTAGTATGAAATGTTAATTTTGTGCTACTTATTGCTATTGTTTGCCATGTCACAATGACAGATCGCAGTGTCAGCAAAAAGATGATGATACATTTCCTCAATGTGTCCTTGACTGACAGGAAAGACATTGAAGCAACACAAAGAAACAACCTCAGTGAGAGTAAAGGGTAGAGGCGGCAACAGAGACATTGTCCGACCGTACTAGCACATGCCTCTCTCTCAGGAACTGAAGAAAAAGCTGCAGTGCCATGTGCACTGCCCGTAGCTGTGAGGGATGCGTCTGTTGTGACAGTCTCCCGAAGGGATGTAATGGAGCCCATGGGCATGCCCTGAAGAAGAAACAATCTCACCCTCCGTGGGGCCAGAGCAGGCCGAGGAGGCAGGAGGCCAAGGAGGCAGTGTTGTGATGCCTTAAGCTGCCGCTTGGCATCCAAGTGGAAAACTGTTCGGCCACCTTTGAAAGGGGCGTAGTGACAGCAAACCTAAGGGAGCCAATGGCAGCAGCCGTTAGCTTGGCTAAGAAGCGCATATACTGGACGTATCGCAAGCAGCGGCCCTTCTAAAGAGGAGGAGGCGGCGGAGGATGTCGTCGACAAGCCTAGGTGATGGACGGACCCTCATGGCAAAGTCATCCAGAGTCACCCCCCTAGAAAAGTGTACTCTGTGAGGGAACGAGGCAGCTCATTGTGAGTCCTTAAGGTCTATTGAGGTAAACTGCAGTACTGAGCATGTGGAACTTCATGTTGTTGAGTGATAGTACGGAGTCCGCCGTGTTTCTTTACCACGAGAAAGTAAGTTGAGAAGAACCCCCCGGTGACAGGTTTTTTTTTGCAGAGTCACATATAATAGTCATCTTGACCTGGCTGTAGGTTGGGGGCCGGCGTCGGAACTGAAATTTGTACCCATGGGGTTAAGGTGGAAATCACCTAAGGGCCTGTGGTGAAAGAAGCCCAGTAGCTGAGGTGCTGCTGGGAAAAAGAAACCGATAATCAGTCCCGGACTCTCACCTGAGATAGCCAGTGGCGAGTATGCGGCGCAGTGGGGGAGCTGGGCTGGTTCATGCCTGAAGAGGCATTGGCGGGAGCCGGCTGAGCCTGCGGAGTGTCCACCTGCAGGCAGGCGGGGGCCATGCGAATGGTGGCACCCATGGAGTTATCCCCGCCACTGCTGGCTGAGGAGCAGGAGCTCGCCCCAGAGGTGTGTGAGGCAGCATCATGGGGAACCACATTGGCCCCATAGTTGGTGAACTCGGTGGCTGAAGCCACCACGGAGAGCACATCCTCCTCCGGTTCCCACGTGGTGGCGGTGAAGCGGGAACACACGCGTCCACTGCACTGGGCCTAAAACTGGATGGCTTCATCTAGTTTAACTCCTCAGTCAGCTGGTCCAGCCTGGAGGCCAGTTTAGACTGCCTGACCCTCTTCCCGGAGGCAGCCCGACGCTTAGATCTACGAGCTGTGCTCGAGGCAGTTGCTGGGCTGGGGTCAGCTGGGGCAGGTGTTCAACCTCATCCAGTCTGTCAACCCTCACTGCCTGGGGCATGAAGCCACAGATCCTCCGAATGTTCGAGGCCAAGGCACTGAGAGGACCTATCATGATCATCTTCTGTTTGCAGAGAGGTCAAACGGGTCGAACAAGAGTGGTCACCAAGCATGGTGACCGTCAGCTCTAGTGGACTAGGAAAAATGATAGGTACTGGGAGAGGAAGCGAGCGCACTGCCTTCACCAACCGGTGTCGCACAAATGAATACAGTTGGCCATAGAGGGACAGTGCTGTGAGAGCACTGCTTTTCACCGGCAAGGTCAGCTTGCTGTGCCAAAATACAAATTGGCACCACCGAGCAAACCCAGCTTGAGATGTGGCTGTTACTGAAGGTAAATAGTATACACATGTGATGGTAGAGGGAGCGAGCACACTGCCTTCACCAACAGGTGTCGCACAGACGAATACAGTTAGCCTTAGTGGGCTCTTCACACTTCTGCTCACTACTAGGACAACAGCACCCGCCTATGCTGGGAGTGGGAGCGAGAGCACTGCCTTCACCGGCAAAAGGTCAGCTTGCTGCGCCAAAAATACAAACCGTCACCGCCTAGCAACACAGCTCAAGATGTGGCTGTTACTAAAGGTAGTAGTATACACCTGTGATGGAGAGGGAGCAAACACACATACACAACAGGTATCTAATACAGTTAGCCTTAGTGGAACACGTCTGCTAACTACAGGGGACTAGAATGAAGAGTACAGCCAACGGTGTACCGATTTGGGTAGTAACAAAACAAGTATCGAGAGGTCACGCACATACTGCCATCATCAACACAGTAAAAGCCAAAGCAAAAGCGGTAGTCACGGTACAGTTACTCACGGATAACAATAGTACAAATGTCAGGAGAGGGAGCGAGTACACTGGCTTCACCGACATATGTATAATGCACCGATTACGCAGACGCTAGGTCAAGCAAGCGGTGCTGACCGCCGGCGCCCTAACTAAACAACACAAATGTCAGGGGTCAAGGGTGACTTTGTTAGTATAAACACTTGACCTGCGCATGCACGAGATGGAGACATTCAGTGCTAAAGCACCGCCTCTGGCGGTGAGTAAAGGCCACATTATACTTCTCCGACTGCGTAATGCGTTATCCGTCTGCGTCACCACGTAGACCACTCGAGCCTTTATACTTCTGCGTCGTGGTGACGGATAGGCGCTGCAATTTCCCGCCCGATCAGTAGGGGTCGCTGCGCAAGGTTGTTGTGCTTTTGGCTACAGTGAGCAATGGCGTCCGAGGGAGAAAGACTGTTGTTGTTGAAACAGCGGCCGTTTGTCACTTTTCTGTGTCCCGGAACGCAGTTTTAAGATCATTTGAGGCGAGAAATTGGCCATTTAGAGTCTGAACATGTGCTGTGTGTGTTAAGATATGACGTATTTATAGTTCGGCAGCGACGAAGTCGGCGGGGATCAGCTCCGCGTCTGTGGACGCTCGGTGCTCACTGTGAGCCGGCACAGAGCAGCTTCGCTCGGCATGTCCTGAGGACCAATGGCAGCTCTTGCGGTCTCCGTTGTCCCTTGACGGAGTGAAGGACACTTAAAAAATATTCCGTGCAGCCGGAGACGACGCAGAGACTCTACAACAGGTTCTGCGTCGACGCAGAGGACTCTGCGTAGCCTACGCAGAGCACTTTACGCAGGAGTATAAATTAGGCTTAAGGATGAAATAGAACAGATGCAGGGACCCACAGATCAGATACGGCCGACTCCCCCAGTGGAATTATTTGTCCTGTTTTGCAGACCTTCCGTCCCTTTCCCTCTGTACTTGTCCTACCTGAGTGCTGTGACCTACTTTAGCCCAGAAAAGACAGAATCAACAGAACTGATCGTTCTTGGCTTTTGAAATAGTAGCCAGACAACTCGCGGTCTTAAAAATCTCTGGTTATGGACATCTTAGAATTTTAATTGCCGAAACTGTTCCCTGTATCATAACTTTTCAATGTGAGCCTTATCATTGTGAGGACATTTTTCACATTCAACTGAGCTTCAGAGCTGACCCACCTCCTCACTCATAGTAACTGACAATGCTGTGACCACAACATTGTTTCTTGTATCTTAACACATTTTGCTTTCTAATTAGCTATTGAAACATTTTAAAATAACGACAGGGCCAACACATATAGAGAAGCAGTTTGAACCCACAGCAGTTTATATCTGACACAGGTGAGGGAGGGGGGCAAACATGAGTCTTTGACTGGTGTTTTAGTTCCTGATCATCTCTCTTTCTCTTTGCTTGTTGTATTCATATGTAGAATTTGATATGAGATGACTTTTATAAATGAAATAATTCTAAATAAGAAAAGCAAGATTTTGGGCATCATGGCTGTGACCGTGTGTTTGGGGAAGTTCCATGTTGAATTTTAAACAGATAAAAGGGGAAATGAAAATGCTTCCAAGTTTCCATCATGCCTCTTTTCAATGTGTAGTTAAAGGTTCCTTATTTGGGATTTATTGCAGAACCAAGACGGGGTGTGTGAACTTGTCTATGACACATTTTTGGGCTGGCACTTGTATACGTATTTACTGAAGTCAATTGTGCAGTAAATTAAAAAAAAAAAAGGGTGAGGTGTCGAACTGGTGGCAGCTATCACTTGTGTTGCATCCTTGTCAGAAAATTGAAGTTACTTTGCCATGAGTTGATTAAAAGACTAGAAAAATCACTCCTAAAAGTGAAAATCTCTTCCAGTTTCCAGGCAGTTTCTCACAGTGTCAATTCACTCCCCTATCTTGCAATGGTAATAATTGTTCCACAAAAGCCTGAATTTAGAGCCATATTCTTTTCCTCCTTAGGCCATAACCAAGTGGGAATTCACAGACATGCAACCTGTGACAGCAGGCTGTTACTGTGACTTACAGGTGACTAATTTGTGCCATGCTTTGTTGTTGTTGGGGTAAATAAAGATGTAAATGTGGCTTGTATATATTCTTTCTTCCTGATTTCCCTTAAATAATGTGGATGTTCTAGAGGCGGATAAGGGATGATTTTAGGCCTACTCTGAACCTGCTTTTCAGACGGGCTCATACTGGTTGTTTCCCATGGCTTCCAATTCATATAGTAGGCTACAACCCAGCTTTATACATTTTAGCTCATACAGCAGTCCAGGCTGCTGTGTAAGCATTTGTAATTTCAATTGAACAGAAACAGAATATAGGGCAGCAATTAAGAAAACTTCAACCAAGCTTCTTTTTTTTTTTACTTTGAGTCCAAGTTGTGCATCTGTAATGTAACATATAGTCACAGACTGCTTGGGTGGTCTGTAATGTCCTGCTGTTGCTTTGACCCATCATGGTCATCCATCATCTTCTGTACATCTACACACAGGTTCTGTGTTAAGCAGTGAGGTATTTATAGTGAGCCGAGATGCCTCGGTGGGTTGAATGGGGAACCTGGCTGAGAGTCGCCTGCATGCTGTTTGTTGTCATATTGTTATTTGTGTTTGTGTGTATCTAATGTGATTTAAATTTTGCAGTAGTGTGTCTGCTGAAGCACTCCGAATAAATCCAGGCACAGGCCTCCTGCTGCGTGACACAAGCCCAGAGGGGAGTGAAGCATAATTGTGTGTGTGTGTGCACCCATCTCATTTTTTTTTTTTTTTTTCTTCTCCCTTCAAGCGGAGGCAAAGGGGGGGGATTTGTTATTTCTGTGATGGTCTGTCAGCCTCAGTCTCAAGGCCACTTTCCTCCAAACAGAACATGGAAGCATGTTACAACATGATATGTACAATGTCTCACCGACGCTATGAGAAATTGCTCGTAGGGGAAACAGCAGGGGTTATTTTTGTACCAAGTACTGTAGGTATAAATATGAAATCCATTTCACTCAAAACATTCTATGCAAATGTCTTTGTCACAGCTGGCATTTTGTTTTCTTTCATCCGTCTTATCTTGCTTCGAGTTCTCCCTTTTTCTGTGTTGTGACAGTTTTTGTTCAGCTGCTGCGCTCCCTCCTCACATATCTGCACGTCTCTCTCTCTTTCCCCTTCATATTCGGAAAGCGAGCTGCGGCATGTCAGGAATTTTCGTATCAGCCGCCCTGCACCTTACAACACATCAGATGCACGGGGAAGACATAAAAGGACAGGGAGCAGGAGGATGTAGAAAAGGGGGGTCGGTAGAACACGGGGGAAACATGCAGCGAAGGCTGAATCTTGCATTGCTCGCCGCTGATATTCACACTGTGAGTTTTACTTTAATGTCAGCACATTTTTGAATCTCTCTGATAAAGTGTGCAGGGACATGAGCAGAAGCTTTTACCTAGCTCTCATGCGCAACTCAATATCACCCCCTACAGGTTGTTTTAGGGGCTATAGAACCATTTTCCCTGACATGAACGAGCAGGGCCTAAATAAACATAATGATGTGTTGAGTAGTGGTGAGCGTTGATTGACTCTTTGCAGTGGTCAGCAATATGATAAGAGCTCAAGCTGTGTGAAGTGAGCAGGACGGAGGCTCTCGATCAATCGATCAAACCTCGCTGAGTGAAAGTTGTGCTCCATAATTACGTCCCATTTATATTTTACGTTACTTTTCTCTGTCAAAGGTTGTGAAGGAAGTGCTTTTCCAACATCTGTCCTGGCATCTGCTGTCAACATAGTTGACTCCTCAAATTGTTTCCTCTCTGTAGTAAATTTCCTGTTGTTTTTTCCATCTTTCCTTCCATCAGCCCAGTTTTCCCAGCCCCTTTCCCTCGCCCTCTCTCTCATCCTCTGTTTCCTCGTATAATGAGCTCCGTGCGGAGCAGTGTTCATGTAATTAAAATGCACACCATTCATCTGGGAGGAAGGGAGTCTCCTTAATCTGTGTCAACCCACATTTTAGCCTCTGAGGAATTGCCTGCCGCTCACCACGCGCACACTCGTCGCAGTTTCACTCACTATCTCTCGGTGTTTGAGCCCAGCTGTGCCCTGCCATGTCCCACTGAGTGGTGTGGATATGGAGGCTCATAGAAAGCAGAGGTGTTGTGCTCATTAAACTACTACAACTCCATACTACTGTGTTTGAAGTGGCTTTCAGATAAAAATCTATCTGCATTCAGACAGTGTTTTAGCGCCATATCACACCAAACACGTGTCATATCACTATTCAGGTAAACTGGTGTGAACAGGAAGTTGTTTCTCTCTTTTGCACAGTGATGCTATCAAGAGAAAAGTGGTGGAAAGCACATCTTGTTATGAGGCAGATGAAGTGTGAAACTAGGGCTGGAAGTTATGGCCAATAACGTATAATGATGAAATACTATCAAATTAGTTTATAGTTTTCATGATAAATGGTTATATCAGTTTAATTAATAACTTTTTATAACTTGATATTTTGCTCCTGAATGAAAGTTGTGTCTGTTAATGGACAGAAAACAACATACACTTGTTTAAAAGGGAAATGTTTCAAATAATTCTGCATATGGTCAAACCTTCAAAGCAATTATGCAGTGTTGGTAAAAAATGCATTAACATTGCTTTAATATATAATTAAATATTATATTATTATAATTAAAAAATATAAACCTGTGTTATATATTGGTATTGAAGACAATCATACATAGTAATATAACTAAATGATATTGCAGTATTATGTTCTTGAGTTATTGTCCAGCCCGAGGTGAAACTGAAAGTGTCATTTGTGTTCAGAGCTGATGGCTGAGGTGTGATTGAGAAGAGCTAATCAGGAAGTGAATGTGGGGTTAGGGTATTCTTGTTTACAATGTTTTTTTTGCCTCTAGACAACAATGCAGCTTATTTGGGGCTCCTTTGTTTTCAGGGCTTTAAAACGGGGGACAGCATGTGTATTTGGAGCACAATCACTAGAGTGCCTCATTCGATCCCAATAAAGTTGACAGACTTGTCTTTCTCCCAAGTAATATCAGAAACTAAGCTGTTTGTATTGACAAACGGTGTGTGAGCGTGGGCCCCTCCGTTTTATAATCGTTTTGTTTTTGTAATAGTTTGGGGCCATCATTGTAATAGAAACTCAAGATTTGATTAATTGCACAGCCCCAGGATGTAGTCTGTGTAAAATAGGTGGAGATGGTTTGCTAGATAGGTGTGGAGTGTCTGTATGTGTCATGGTATTTTTTCCTTGGCAAAGGAGGCTGACACACCTCTGTGTGTTAGTGTAGTTCTGTGGATGGGTCAGAGCTTGTCTTGCATGCAGTACTCGGTGAAGAAAATCAAATCCTGAAACTACCTGTTTAATCCATAGCCTCGGAATTGCAGGAGTAAATGAGCTGCTGATATCACGAGAACTTGCTTTAATAGTATAAGACATAGACAACATAGGTGTACAGATGTCAGGGAGTGTGTTTCATGTAGCCTGGAGGCACATGTTTGAGCAGTGACTCCATTTTGGAGCTGCAGATTCTTTATAAGCAAGATTAAAGCCGGTTCAGCCAGAGAGAGCTAAGTTGATTAGCATCTCTTGTGTAAACCATCTGGACTAACATCTGTTGACTGAGGTCTCCATCAGCTGCAATATAACATTGTTCTTACAGCAGCAACAGATCCATTCATGTACTGAGTCTTCCAGATACTTGTTTTGGCCCTGTATGTCTATGTTTGAGCAGCGTAACTCAAAATAATATAGGATGGATTGGGAAAAAAAACCAAGAAAGGCTTGGATTTTGGTGGGCATCTGTAAATATATCTGGATTTCATTTTTTATTTCATCAATTCTTAATCTAGACACTAGGGGACTGTATGTGGTTTGCAGTGGAACCAGCAGAAGTTACATGGCCAACAAGTGCTTACTCTAGTCTTTGCTTCTTACTCCACCTCATGGAGATTTGTAGTGGACTGTGTTGACCGTGGGTCGCCAAACTTTTTGAGACTGAGAGCTACCTGAAAGGTAGGGAATAACATGGAATGTATTTCACCAGTATTAGTATTAGTATTAGACCAGGGGTCTGCAACCTGCGGCTCTAGAGCCACATGTGGCTCTTCAGCCACTCTGCAGTGGCTCCTTGTAGCTTTAGAGATCGAGGCGACAAATAAAAGTGTTTTAATACCGTTTTCTTGAGCATGAACAACATACAAATCCAAATATTTGCTTCATTTATTTCAACGTGGGCTCATTTTAATTTCTTTACTTTGCCACAAACAATGAAACAATGGAAGAACCAGGTCTGGTCTACGGGGTCTAGAGGGTCTAGAGGTTGGGTATAAAGTGAACATGTTGTAGTTCTTAAATGTCATAAATGAAAGAGACTATTTACTATTGTATATAGTTTGTCTGTATAAAAACCTTTATACAGAGTTGTGAGAGTAGTGTTTTTTTGCGGCTCCAAATGACTTTTATTTTGGCGGAGAGACGACAAAAATGGCTCTTTTCATCCTAAAGGTTGCAGACCCCTGTGTTAGACAATGTTACGGTTAGTTTAGTTGGCAGCAGCAGCAACGTTGTTATTTTGTTCCAATTCACATCTGCGAATATGTACAATGAGCAATCACAATAGTCAACCGTCATTATCAAGCCAGGTCCATCTCCGGTTGACCTGATTGGCTGTCTGTGGTCGACCAGTACTTGGACTGTGTTGGTGACCACTCGTATAGACTGTTAATGAAATAGTCCGGTAAAATGAAGTGCATTCTGGGAAGAGTTGGGAAGAGGAAACATTCAAGTAAAGGCCACATTATACTTCTCTGACTGCGTATGCGTTATCCGTCTGCGTCACCACGGAGACGCCTCGAGCCTTTATACTTCTGCGTCGTGGTGATGGACACGCGCTGCAATTTCCCGCCCGATCAGTAGGGGTCGCTGCGCAAGGTTGTTCTGCTTCAGGCTACAGTGAGCAATGGCGTCTGAGAGAGAAAGACTGTTGTTGTTGAAACAGTGGCCGTTTCTCACTTTTCTGTGTAACTGAACGCAGTTTTAAGATAATTTGAGGCGAGAAATTGGCCATTTAGAGTCTAAACATGTGCTGTGTGTGTTAAGATATGACGTATTTATAGTTCGGCAGCGACGTTATCGGCGGGGATCAGCTCCGTGTCTGTGGACGCTCGGTGCTCACTGTGAGCCGGCACAGAGCAGCTTAGCTCGGCCTGTCCTGAGGACCAATCGCAGCTCTTGCCGTCTCCGTTGTCCCTTGACGGAGTGACGGACACTTAAAAAATATTTCGTGCAGTCGGAGTCGACGCAGAGGCTCTTCGACAGGTTCTACGTCGACGCAGAGTCTCTACGTAGCCTACGCAGAGCACTTTGCGCAGGAGTATAAATTGGGCTTTATAAGCTCTTCAAGTAAATTCACACTCTACCTTCATTGCCTCTTTATCTTGACTAGATGAGGTGCTTAGACACCGCAGCATTGGCTGCACTCGTCTGTGAACTGACTCGAAACGTCTTTTAAAAGGTTTTTATCACATGTTATACTCGCCAAGCACAATAAAGCCTGGCTGATGTTTCTGTCTCTGTATAACTGTGTGTGTGTGTGTGTGTGTGTGTGTGTGTGTGTGTGTGTGAGTGTGTGTGTGTGTGTGTTCTCGCTATCCATAGAGGATACTGAGACACTTGCAGATCTGCCTGCAGTAGTGTAAACACTGGGCTGTGCTGTATCCATAATGAAACTGTGTGGAATGTGCTTAGGCTTCTGTGTGTAGAGAGGAGCCTCTGCTCTCTGTAACCCAGTCAACAGGCATGCGAGCCATGATAACCATGATCACCATGCAAATGCTCGGTCGGTCCGAGTAGAGCTGTTATTAATCTCTGCTTCTGCCGTCTCCTGTCTGTCTGCGAAACACAGCCGTCTGTGTTACCACTGATGATCCTATGATGTTCCTAGCTGTCATGCTCAGGATAATATTTAGTCTCCGGATTTAAATGTGCTGTGTCTGGAGCGCTGATGATCATATGTTAGTAGTCCGACCCTTGTACTTGGAACTAAGATGAACGTCGCAGAAGTAACATTACGTTTTTTCTTAAAAGTGAGTGTGAGTCATGTGTCATGCTGCCAGTGTGTGAAGGAGGGGCTGATTACACTTTTATATACCTTTTGTGATACCACTCCCTGAGTTGGGCACGTCTTTGTTGATAAGAGCGCCGCTCTCTTTAAGCTTTGCTCCTTTCACGATAGCGTGTGCTCCCGTCAGAGTTGGACGTCTCTGTCCGCCGGAGATTGTTTTCAGTGGCTCGTCATTTTGCGTGAGTAGTGTCTCTCGACCATAGCCTCCTCCAGGCAGCTCAGTTGGACTTGGCATAGCAGTGAGAGAGACTGAGGAGGACAAACTTAACTCTGTGCTATTCACTTTAACCTCTTAAACCCCTCTCTCTGCCCCCACTCCTCCTCTCATCTCTTGTTCACTTATGTAGATGGTAGAGTTAAGGAAGGCAGTTCCTGCCTGGCTTGACAGTGTTTGGCTTTCACTCTTCCTCCACTTTCTTTGTGTTTTCTCCTCTTCATTTCGCTGGGTCTAAGCGTTTGTCATTTTGAAAGGTACGTCACATCTTCTCCATGTTATTTTTGCTTTGGTTTTGTCTCTCCTGACCCAGTGGTTTATTTTTGGATGGAGAGTGAGTGTAGTTGCTAGAATATTATAAAGAGTCATGTGCTGTTTTATGTAGTAATAACAAGGAATACTACGTCATTGAAGCAGTGCTGTGCTTGCTCTATTTAATTATCATTAATTGTTTTTACTGTTGTGGTGAATGGGTAGCTATGTAAATTCATACAAATAATTTATTAATGCAAGACATTTATATAATTTATATAATTTTATCATGTTTGCGATTAAATTCAGAGTTTTATTTATTTTTTTCAGTGAATTTCTTGTACAGAAACTAAACCCTGCCGTGGTGTATGACCATGCTAAAATAAGCACAGGTATTCAGTAATACAGTCTGTGCTCTTCATGAAATCCCATATAATGTTATGTGTCCCTTTTTTTAAATTCTGGCTAATTAATACTTGTTTTCTCTGACCATGTCGTTCTCAAAAGACCAAACTGCCACAGAGGTGGTGGCTGTTGGTGTGAGGATGGTAAATATCAGCATGTTTACCTGGTTACAGACATGACGAGCAGCTCTTGTATTTAAGACCTGTCGGCAGACGAGGGTCAACAGACATGATTCACATCATTATACAGCTCTACCTCCCTGATGTCAGTGTGCATGGGGTTTTGAGCGATTGCGAAAGATGTTATAATTATTTGGTTCTGTGTGTGTAATTCAAAATGGTCACGGGCTGCGAGACGTGTTGCAGCAAAACCTTTATATAACAGAGTAAAGATGTGTAAATACAGTTGAAATATCAGTTTACATATTTAGACGTTTGCCTCTGAATGAAGAACGTTTTGTTGTTTTTATTACACTGTCTATCATTATATTGTCCTTCACTATCTTTATTATTTATATATTTTTTTTTTATTAATGTTTTAGTCAGACAAATACAAAAAAGTACACTATTACAGTTACATGAATTCAAATATATTTCAAAAAAAATAAATAGATAAATTGTCTTTTATCAGTATTCGCACAGTCTGTTTTTCTTACTTTTTTTTCTTCTTCACAAACATAAATGAAAAATAAGAAAAACTGCAGTCAGGCAACAACATACACATCAAGCCAGACCAACATCACAAAACAAAAACACACAACAAAAAACAAAACAAAAACACCCTAGGAAATCAAGTAGCACACACATTCTGTACCTGGACCAATTAACAAAATAATAATAGATCAATTATACAGAGGTGGGTAACGTCAACCTTTCATATCCAACAATTGAGCTAGGAATGGGCCCCATATCTCATTAAATAGATCTTCCCTCCCGGCCACTCTGTAGGTGACCCGCTCATAGCTTGCCATTGAGCTCAATACCTCGATCCATTCCTTAAAAGTGGAGCGAGAAGCGGATTTCCAGTGGCGCAAAGTTATCCTGCACCCTGTTATCATAGCTAAACGACACCACGATTTTCGGCGTCACTATCTTTATTATAATCATATAACCTGTAACAATGGATCTTGTTTTTCCACAGATGCTTTGCTGGCGGACCTCGAGTCCACAACATCCCACATTTCCAAGCGTCCGCTCTTCCTGTCTGACGAGAACGCCTACTCCATCCCTGCTGGGGGTCAGACCCAGCAAGACATCTGCTCTCCACCCACTTCCACTGAACAAACCCTGAACGGACTTGAAGAAACTGAAGTAAGTTTGTTTTTAACTGGTCTGTTATGTTTATTGTTTACAGTTTTTGTTTTTTTACTGGTCTGTTAAGTCATTGTTTACAGTTTTGTTCCTTGTCTTTAGCTGGTCTGTTTAGTTATTGTTTACAGTTTTTGTTTTTTTACTGGTCTGTTAAGTTATTGTTTACAGTTTTGTTCCTTGTCTTTAGCTGGTCTGTTTAGTTATTGTTTGCAGTTGTTGTCCTGTTTGTTTTGTTTGCCTAGATTTGTCTTATTTTTACCTTAACCTACTCTCTCCCCACTGTGGGATAAATAAAGCAATCTTATCTTATCTTATCGTAAATCCATAGTATTTCTATATTTGCTCTATTGCCCATTCAATTTTTGATTTATGGAGACTATTTACGTCCTATGCGTCCTCTGCTCAGTCTTTCAAGGGTCCCTGGTCTGAAGAAATCAACAGTCCAACACAACCCACTGGTGAAGAGGACCACGTATACAGGCAAGACTGGGCACTATCAGTGGGAACACAGTGTTTTTAATTCCCTAGTACAGTGGAAATGTTTACCAAGAAGTCTTCAATTTGGTTTCGACTGACTCAATCTTGTCAAGTTTATTATTGGAGCAACATTGTCACAGCAGTGATTTTTGGTGGTTCTTACTGCTCTTTACAGTCTCCCGAATAAGCAGAAGACTAGTGAATCATCAGCTGTTGCAATGAACTCGAGTTTGGGCAGCAACCTGTCTGAGCTGGACCGCCTTCTCCTGGAACTCAATGCTGTCCAGCAAAGCACCCCTGCCTTCCCCACAGAAGGTACAGACAAAGATTCATGTTCAGTTTTTCAAATGTTCTGTGCTCACATGTAGGGCTGAACGATATATCGTTATCGTATCGATATCTAGATATGAACATTCAAGATATTAATATCGAAAAAGCGACGATATAAACGATATAGATTTTCCCCCCGCGCTCGCCCTGCATGTACAGCTCCGGCAGTCACAGTAAACATCTTTTTTTACGATTGCCCTTGAATGCACCACTACGGCCAGCCAATCACAAACCTTATTTCATGCTTGCTGTGGATCGACAGCTGAAGCAAACCAATGACAAACATAGAGACGCACACTGACACACACATGACATACAGTGGGAAAATTAAAAAAAGAAAAGTGACATGAGTGCGGAAGATAATGAGGCCGGTGGCAATTTTGTGCCAAAACATAAATCATCGATAATTTTGCCACAACCACGGACCTGTGGTCACGCCGGACAACCGAACCTTACATCAGTTTAACGATCTTATTACAACAAACTCCGAACTGAAGACCCGCTGTCTGCAGACGTCCTTCTTCCCCGGGCAGCATACAGGTGATAATATAGCGCAGGAGATGAGAGGTGCATTAGCGGTTAGCAGACTGGGACTTGAAGGAGGACCAACAGGTTTGCGCGATGACTGATAACGCATCGAACATTAAAGCGGAGCTGCAGTAAAAATGTGATGATGATGAAAAATTATTTTTTATTTATTCTTTGCTAACTTTATGATAATGTTGATGACTGGCAGTGAGTTCTCATCAATAAAACTGCACTTTCCATGAGGAAAGTGGGTTCCACAGTCTTTTGTATAATGTTTTTATTTTTCTGAAAAATGCTTGGTTTTCACCGAACCTGTAGTCGTATCGTATCGTATCGATATCGAGATATCTGGCATTAATATCGAGATATGAAATTGTGTCCATATTTCGTTCAGCCCTACTCACATGCCTCATGCTTTTCAAAGTTATATTTATGTTTTTTTATTCCCTTTTTACTAGAAGATGCAGCGCCACCACTGCCTGCCAGCAGTACCATACACCATATTCACGAGAATGGCGTCTCAGCTACTGGCAAGGCTGCGCCACCTGTGATGGAGAAGCCCAAACGCGGTGCGACAGTGCAGGGAATAGAGGACGTACGACCAAGTGTAGAGAGCCTTCTAGATGAGCTAGAAAGCTCTGTGCCCTCGCCCATGTAAGACGGATACGCTGTACGAGCAACGAAATAAAAATATTCCTAATTTGTTATGATGTTAAGATTTCTGTTCTTTTTTTCCTCCTTCAGTCCCACTTCTCTGGTGTTGTCAGGAGAACAAACCGATGGACAAGAGGAAACACCAGCGCAGCAGCAAGCACGAATGTCTGCCTCCTCAGCCACGCGAGAGCTGGATGAGCTCATGGCTTCCCTGTCTGACTTTAAAGTCCAAAATAATGTGAGTAGGTTTCCCAAGTGGGCAGATTTCAGGTCCATACCAGATTGCACACTTGATTGAGGTTGTTTATTTTTTGCCATTGTGGTTCTTATTTTGGACTAGGTTTTGTTAAATTTAATTTTAGAAATTGGATAGTGGATCAGGTTCATTTTGTTTGGTGGCTTTGTGATCTTCAATTGGCTGCTGCGGCCATTGCTGTTGACAGTGTTCCATCACCAAAATGTCTCACAACAACCTGTCTCTTCAGCAGTTTCTTCCACATATTTCACTGACAAACAGGAAGTTGCATTGTTGAAGAGGCATAACTATATTGGATGTATCGGATGACTGTTCAGTTAGAAATTATTGAAATTATAATCCAAATCCAATAATTGATATCTTATTTTTATTTTAATCATAGTGGGCAGTTTGATATTATATTGACCCCCCCCCACAAGCATGCCTTTATTCAGTATAGTGAAATATTTAATTTAATTAAGAATTTTTTTTAGAAAGGATTACTTGTTGATTGAGGATCCTCTTTATATCTCTTCTCTGTTGTCATGTCCTTTCATTCTCAATCTTATTTTCTGGTTTCTCTCTCTCTCCCTTTTCCCTACCACTGTGTATGTCTTGTGTCTGTATGTACACTGCAATCATTACACTTGCACTTGATTCAGTCCGACTCTCAGTTGTCTGTAGATCAGGAGGACACACACTCGATACTCGAAGCAGTGTCCGCCCCATCTATAAACCCACATGCTGGTGCACTGGATAGTCTTATACCTTCAAATTACACTACTCCCTCCTGTACACCTCTTCCACTAGAACTACACATAGATGAAGACGGTTGCTCAGGCCTCGTAACTTCAGCCAGTTCCACTGTAGTAACTGCATCATCCAAATACTCCCAAGTCCAACAGAAAGATGATGGTATCGGTGTCACGTCTGAGTCCTCACACGTGGAGCGTCTCAGTGTCTTCAATAAATCTCTCAAACGACCTGAAGTTAACAACGTTACGCTGGTGTCAACTGCTGATGCCCTTTTAGGTAAAGTCTCCGATTTAGATGGAGAGAGTCTCGACACTTTTAGCAAAATATCTAGTTCAGCTTCTGCTGTGCAGAGCTCTACTAACGTTGTTGTTTCCACCAGTTCTAGTGCTATTACCGTGCCTAAAAACTCCAGTCCACTCCTGAGAGCCAAGAGTCCTAGTCCACCTGATCTTAAACGCTCCAGTCTAAATGAGTCTTACAAGAGTCCAAGTCCAGTTCCCATTAGTCATAGTCCAGAAATAGCTGTAAACTGCTCAAGTCCAGTGACAGTCCTAGCAATTACTGATGTAGTGCCGAAGACTGCAAGTCCAGTCACAGTTCCGAGGCTTTCAAGTCCAGTACCAGACGGTGCGAGTCCTGCGACGGTCCCAAAGTGTGCTCGTCCATTTTTTGTTCAAAGAATTTCCAGTCCCGTGACGGTCCCTAATATCTCTTGTTTGTCAGCTGAACTCGAGAGTTCTAGTCCTGAGAAAAGCCCAAAGAATGCCAGTCCAATGACAACGCCCAGACTTTCAAGTCCAGTAACTGTCCCAAAGAGTGAATCCGCAATTCCTAACAGTCCTGCTTCTGTCATTAGAAAATCATACACGGTCGCACCCACCAGCAGTCCCAGGGCCTCACCTATTTCACCTGCTGTGGTACGGTCTCATACCCTCTGTCCCCCAAACATAAAAAAACAGGCGAACGAAGTACCGTATTTAACATGGCCGTGCCGGGAGCCTTTATTGGACGATGCTCTAGACAAACTCCTAGCGTCCGACTCTCTCCACTCGGGTGAGAACCAGCCACCCGCCTCCCTCATGTACGGAGACGAAGACCGAT